>NC_051162.1:16828633-16911839 GCF_013339745.2 Dermacentor silvarum
ACCGCTACAGCCTCGAGAGATGTATTTAATTGGACATTCGTGTAGGAGTACCGCCCTGCACTACTATGGCGACTCTCCTGACAGACGGTGGAGTGTTCGCGGTCCTTGCGTACGACAGTAAACCTTTCAAGAATTGTGTATTTTTGGGGCCTAAGTTTCGTTTCTTGAAGGCGGAGTCAACTGTCGATAGCTTATTTATAATGTCTTTGATGTCACCTAGATTATGAATCAGGCCTCTACAGTTCCAATGGATGATGAAAGCCATTGTAAGACAAATAAAATTTTACTTATGTGCGTGCAGCAAAAAGTGATAGGTGACATGTAATAGAAAGATCACTACTCTATCAAGGGCGTAGCCGTTCAGGTTACCTGTCCCTTTTTTTCGGCGCAGTTACAAGAAGTCTGTCCTTCTTGCTGCGCTCCAGGGAGCGCGGATCTTTTGGCGTCAATGACGCCGGGTTTTTTGGGTCCGACCTCCATCGCCTTCTCCGAGGCGCTGGACATCGAGAGCCAGGCGCCGAAACGCGTGTCTCGGCCGTGGAGTTCGGTTCAATTTGGGCCCTGCGACACTGCGGTCTGCCGGCCCGTATTCGATGATGATGGAGCAGCACTGGCTGCTACCACCAGGGGCGGATGGAGTTTCTGCAGGAGCCCGCGCGCGGACCCTGTAGACTCCTGAAACCGGTGTGGCGCTGCCCCCTGCCGCGCCGCACTGGCATAGCTAAGTTGAGTAAGTGTCCCAACCTTTTCCTCGCTTCATAGAATGAAATTTTTTCTTTTACGGTGATTGCAATTATTTCTTTTTCTTTTTTCCAGCAAGGGAACTCGTGAGTAGGCTGGATTGTCTCCCTTACAATTGCACATGTGCAGGAGCTGCATTGTCAGAAGGAGGTCGTTGCACTACACTTCGCGCATGTTTCTTTTCCTCTGCATGAGTGTGATGCATGTCAACCTCTGGCACTTGAAGCCCCCGGCTTGGGTTCGGTATGATACGATGATGATGTATGTTGTTTAATGGCGCAAGGGCCAGGTATGGCCAAAGAGCGCCAGGCCGGTGTTAATAAGTTGACAATGGAGCAATGAATTGCGAAAGGTAGATGTGTCGTGGCTGTAAAAGGGCCTAAAAACAATCGCTGTAAAATGCGTAAATATATATGTAATAAAATTATGGCAATGGCTAATGAGGTGCACTATGAAACGAAAGAACAAATTGCAAGATAATGATGATAAATGAGAATTTATCACTGATAAGTCTTTCAAAAAGCACTACTGCCTCTTCAGGCCCTTTGAAATGCAAGGGCCTGGAGACGCGTGCTATACAAAACTACTATCGCAGCGGCATCCTCTGGAGAGAGGATGCGCTATGAAACTATTGGGCAAATAACATGCAATGTAACATCGCTAAGAAAACCCAGGACAGCTTTGGTGTTAAAGAGGGTTGTCACCCAGAAACATAGCGGGATGGAGAGGGAGACAGTACCGGTACTCTAGAGGAAAGTGCCTTTTCTCTCTGTTTCGGCTTCCTGCACTCCACGAGGGCGTGGAGCACGGTAAGCCTCTTTCCACATCTACCACAGGTTGGTGGGTCATTTCCGGTTAAAAGAAAATTGTGGGTGCCGTATGTATGTCCTATTCTCAAACGAGAGAAATAGGACATTAGTTCTTCGTATTTTCGTAACGGGATGCCAGGGACCTATCTGTGGCTTAACTAAATGGAGCTTATTGTTCGTTTCGGCATCCCACAAGCGCTGCCAGTGGCTTCGAAGATTATTTCTTAAGTAGGGCTTGAGGTCTGCGGCAGGGATAGAAGCTGTAGGGTTAACGGCTCGCGATGTAGTTGATGAGGCCATTGATCAGCCAGAACATTGCCCTCGATGCCTCTATGGCCAGGCACCCAGCACAAAATAATATGCTGGTTAGCCATATATGCTTTGCACAGAGCAGAATACAGTTCAATGAGTACGGGGTTTTTGTGTCTGTGTAGAGTCATGATAGCTTTTACAACGCTTAGGGAGTCTGTAATATTATTGATCGTTTGAGTTTTGACTTGCCTATATTCTTCACGGCTGATAAAAGTGCATAGGCTTCAGCCGTAAAAATGCTTGTTTCCGGGTGCAGTACATCGGACTCGGAGAACGATGGGCCGACTACTGCATAAGAAACCCCTGCATGTGACTTGGAAGCGTCAGTGTAAAACTAAGTGCAGGACGAGTACTTGAACTGGATTTCTAGAAAATGCATCTGGATATGTGCCTCTGGAGCGTCTTTTGTGACCTCTACAACGAAGTATCACACTCTATGAGTTGCCACTGCCACGGTGGCACTGGATTTTGCTGGGGCCATCAAATTATTTTCAAGTAGTGGATATCCATTTCTGCAACTAATTTTTCTTATACGTAGTGAAAAGGGTTCTCTTACTGTCGGCCGGTTATTAAACAGTGTGGCACTGGTCATATCATTTATGATTGAGAAGGACGGATGTTCCGAGTTCGAATTTACTTTTAGGAAATAGGCAAGGCTTAAGTATGAACGTTGCATGTCAAGCGACCACACGTCCGCTTCTACGTACAAGCTTGACATCTGGACTTGTCCTGAAGGCACCAGTGGCTAAGCGGATGCCGAGATGGTGTACAGGATCCAGCATCCTAGGGGCGCTTGGCGTAGCGGAATGGTACACTATGGCGCCGTAATCTAGTCGTGTGCGTATGAGGCTCTTATACAGATTTAAAGGCACTTTGTGTCACTACCCCAAACGGTGCGTGACAACACTTTTAGAATATCATTGTTTTCATGCACTTGTTTCTTATATACTGTATGTGTGCCACAAATGTAAGTTTCGTATCTAGAATCACACCTAAAATTTATGTTCTGTTTTTACGGCCACACGTTGTCCCTGCAACTCAATGTCAGGATCGGGTGAAGACCCCTCTTCCTGGAGAACAGGACGCAGGTGGTTTTTGTGGGTTAAGGCTAAATCCATTCTCGTCTGCCCACTTAGACACCTTGTTCAGACCAAGCTGAATCTGCCGCTCACAGACTGCAAGATTGCACGAGGCTGAACCTATCTGTACATCATCGACGTATGCAGAGTAAACATGTTTCTTGGGATGTACAGACGCAAAGAACTCATTTTTACGATGAAGAGAGTGCAACTCAGCACCCCGCCCTGTGGCACTCCAGTTTCCTGCACAAATGGTCTTGATACAGCATTTCCCACACGAACACGGAATGTGCGATTAGATAATAACTTTCTATGACATTTAACATGTTACCACGTATACCACGTGTGAGAGGTCTCGAAGTATTCCAAACCGCCACGTGGTATCGTAGGCTTTGTCCATATCAGGAATACAGACGAAGAACTGTTTATGGACAAAAGCTTCACGAATTTGCGTCTCAATACGTATTAGATGGTCGGCGGTGGATCGACCCTCTCGAAACCCGCATTGGTACGGGTCAAGCAATTTGTTTGATTCGAGGAAGTGTATTAGTCTGCGGTTTATCATTTTTTCGAACAGTTTGCAGAGACAGCTTGTTAGTGCTATAGGCCGGTAACTTGAAGCAGACGAAGGGTCCTTGCCCTGCTTCAGTATAGGAGTGACAATGGCCTCTTTCCAGGCAGAGGGGATCTTGCCGGAGGACATATAGCATTGTAAAGGCAGAGGAGCGTTTTCTTTGTTTCTTGGGGAAGGTGTTTTAGCATTTGATAAACTATGCGGTCAGAGCCTGGGGCAGACTTGTTGCAACAACTAAGGGACGCATACAGCTCAGCGATGCAAAATGGCCGGTTGTATGCCTCGTCTCCGGTGCATTTTCTTTCTATTTTCTGTTTTTCTATGGTAGCCTTGTGTCTTTTAAATGTTGGCGAATAATGGGATGAGCTGGACACATGTTCAAAATGTGCTCCCAGGCAGTTAGCTTGTTCTTCCAGACTGTCGCCTTGTGTGTTTACCAACGGGAGTGAATAAGTTTGTAGCCCTTTTATCTTATTACTTTCTTCCAGACTCTGCCCTCATCTGTATACGAGTTGATGCCTGATAAAAACTTCTCCCACTCTCTCTCCTGGCCTGTCGACGCGTTCTTCTGCCCTGCGATTTTATCTTCTTAAAATTGACAAGATTCTCCGCAGTTGGGGGATCCGTAGCAAGCCCCACGCTTTGTTCTGTTTTCTACGTGCGTTCCGACATTCGTCGTTCCACCATGGGACACGGCGTTTGCAGGTCGCACCACTTGTTTTAGGTATACATTCAGAGGCGGCATCAATTATAAGAGATGTAAGATACTCGACAGCAGCATCAATTCCAGCGAAGATATGTCAGACCACGAGATACTACTTGTCAGACTTGGAATTTCTCCCAATCTGCTTGTATCCAACTTCCAGCGAGGTGCCTGTGGTGGTTCGTTTTGTAGTGGTGATCTCAGCAGTATCGGGAAGTGGTCACTCCCGTAAGGATTTTTTATAACTTCCCATTTAAGCTCAGCAAATATAGACGGGGAAGCTACACTGAGATCAATGGAAGAAAACGTTTTGTTTGCGAGATTGTAGTAGGTGGGTTCCTTCTTATTCAGGAGACACGCACCAGAGGAGAAAAGAAATTGTTCGATTAGGCGTCCTCGTGCATCGATACGCGTGTCGCCCCACAAGCTGCTGTGTGCATTGAAATCGCCAAGAACGAGGTAAGGTTCTGGTAATTCATCTATAAATGACTGAAATTCATGCTTGTGTAAAGGATAATGTGGGGTATGTAGAGCGAGCATACGGTTATGAGCTTACCCAGAAGTACAGCACGAACGGCTACCGCCTCAAGTGCCGTATTGAGTGGAAGTTGCTGACAGGCTACACTTCTGTCGAGTATGATGGCCACAACCACCAGATGATGAGGCAGAATCCTCGCGGTCTCTTCTGAAAACAATATTTTGACGTAGGAAGTTGGTGTTTCTGGAGTTTAGGTGTGTTTCTTGAACACACAGCACCTTTGGATTGAATTTATTGATAAGTTCTTGGATGTCGTCTAGGTTGTGGATTAGTCCCCTAACATTCCACTGCATTATTGTGTTCATGTTTGAGGAAAATGAAAGGTGCTGTGTGTCTCAAAAGGGAGGAGAGTAACTTACTTTACAGAGCCTTTGTTAGGCCCTGTAATTGGTGTTTTGTCTTTTTGGAGCGGTCGAGAGAACCTCGCCGCTCCATCGACGCTACTAGCGCCGTTTGGCTTGGACTGGTGTCCATAGCCTCTTGCGAGGCACTGGACACCCGCTCCAGAGAGCGATGTGTGCGTCGCGTAGACTTCATCTCGAGCGACGAAGTCTTCGTCCCTCACCGGACCGGAGGTCGACAGGACCCCTGGGGCCTCTGCGGTGCCCTGGCTGCTGCCGGAGCTTGTAGAGGCCACTGGGTGGACAATTTGAGAGATGGCAGGGCAGCGTTGGCTGCTCCCACCTTAGGGGCGGGTGGCGTTGGCCTCGGCACGCTAGGCGTGGTCCGGGCTGCCGCCAGATGCCGTTGTGGTGCCGCCCCCCGTTGCACCACTTCGGCGAAAGATGTTTTGAGCAAGAATAAAGAGGAGATACGTTGTCGTGCTTCACGGAGTGTTATGTTCTCCTTCACTTTTACAGTAATTATTTCTTTTCTTTCTTCCAGGCTGGACAAGCTCTGGAGTATGCAGGTGACTGCCATCGCAGTTAGCACAATGTACCTCGTCATTATTGCAATCGTCAGAAGAGTGACCGGTTGTGCCGCACTTTGCGCACATAAGCTGCCCTCGGCAGCTCTGGGATGCGTGACCAAATCTTTGACATTTGAAGCAACGTCCGCGGGTTCGGAATGTATGGTCGAACATTAAGTTTTACGTAGCCGGTTTCAAGAGTCTCGGGTAAAGTAGTTGAACTGAAAGTTAGTATTAAATGCTTTGTTGGGATTTTCGTGGTCATTCCGTCTGATTTGATGCGCTGCACATGGATTACCCCTTGGTCCTTCCATCCATCCAGGAGTTCTTCTTCATTCAATGTCATTAGGTCTTCGTCTGATACTACACCTTTTACTGTGTTCATTGTTCGATGTTCGCTTACAGAAACAGGGATGTTACCAAAGGCTACGAGGTGTGCGAGTTTGTTGTATTGTTCCTTGTCTTTTAGTTCGAGGAGCAAATCTCCGGTTGCCATTTTTGTTGCCTTATACCCAGCTCCAATGGTCTCTTTTAGGCACTTGGCCACAAGAAATGGGGAAATTGCTCTAGCTTTCGTAGATGGTTGCTCACAGTGAAGGACGTGAAATTTCGGGAAAGTTTCTTTATTTTTGGGCCAGAATAGCGAGGTTGCGTCGGTGCGTACCCTTTTCGGGCACGATCGGTTGTAAACGGGTTTGAGGATCCCATGGAAAGAAGTGGTTTATTCGGCAACGGCGTCTGCCACCCACCACGGAGCCCAACAAGGGGACGTGGCAGAACATGTAAACAAGTCTGCACAGCGCCAGCAGTATGCCGTTACTATAACCTAATATGGTATACCCAAGGTAGGACAGCCACACCAGGTTAACCCTTGCCGCCAGGAAAAGTTGAAGTGAATGGAAAAGATGAGAAGACAGGAAAGATTAAAAGTGATAGGGAAAGACGAAGATTGGAGAGAGAGACAGGAAAAGGCAACTACCGATTTCCCCGGGTGGGTCAGTCCGGGGGTGCCGTCTACGTGAAGCCGAGGCCAAAGAGGTGTGTTGCCTCCGCCGGGGGGCCATAAAGGTCCAAACACCCGGCTTCGGCTCAACCTCCAGGATCCCCTTTTCCCCCGGACACGGCTAAGCCACGCACGGTTAAGCGCGGGAGGGCCCAACCCTCTTGTGCTCGGGTACGTGGTGGCGCAACTCACCAAACGCCTGCTTGCGCAGACGCCCCTGCGGGGGTTCGGTATGTACGGTCGGACGTTGATTCTTAGGTATCCTGCTTCGAGTGATGTGGGCACAGTACTAGTTCCAAATGTTAGTATCACGTGTTTTGTGGGGATTTGTTGGTCGTTTCGTCTGAGTGTAATCCTTTGTACCTTAATTACGTTTTGATCTTGGAACCCTTCGAGGAGCTCTTCGTCACTAAGGTTTAGGAAATCTTCTGATATTACTTCCCTGCTTGTGTTGAGCGAGCGATGTGGAGAGATTGTGACGTTAATGTCACCGACACTGGTGAGTTGGGCGAGCTTTTCAACTTGGTCTTTCTTTTTCAGTTCGAGGAGGAGGTCTCCGCTAGCCATCTTTGTGGCTTTGTAGTCAGGTCCAATCGTGTTTACGAGGCATTTCGATACAAGGAAGGGTGAGAGTTTTCTTACGCTTGTGTTGCCTTCACTATGAAGGACATGGTACTTAGGGAAGGTGTCTAGGTCGGTTCGGAGGGTAAATTGGAAAATTGCATCGGTGCGACCTCTTTTCAGAGGCCGATCTGAAAGTCGGGGGAACGCTTCTGCCATAACATGGTTTCAAAGTTCGGCGGCGGTGGTAGCCACCCACCACCGAGCCCAACAAGGGGACGCTACAGGTTACGCGAAACCTGCAGACGCCAGCTATGCACCGCCACTATAACTAATGTACATACCCAAGACTGGATACATTACACACGGTTAACCCTTGCCGCCCGGAAATTTCGAAGTGAGAAGAAGTGAGTAGGAGACAGGACAGATGGAAAAGTGAGAGAAAAAGGCAAAAGATTGAAGAGGGGGACAGGAAAAGGCGACTGCCGATTTCCTCCAGGAGGGTCAGTCTGGAGGTGCCGTCTATGTGAAGCAGAGGCCGAAGAGGTGTGTTGCCTCCGCTGGGGGGCCTTAAAGGTCCAATCACCCGTCATTGGCTCAACCCCCAGGATCCCCCTTTCCCCAGACACGGCTAAGCCGCGCACGGCTACACGCGGGAGGGTCCAACCCTCGTGTGCTCGAGTCCGTGGTGTCGCAACACACCAAACGCCTGCTGACGCAGACGCCCCTGCGGGGCATTAATCAAGATTTCGGTAATTGCTGGAGGAGATGATGAAGTGGCAAAACAAATCGACTACATCCTGTCTGAACACACTAAGATGAAGAATATTATAATGGAACAAGGTCAAGAAATCTCCTTCCAAGAAGGGAGAATCAAAGAACTAGAGAACAGAGTGGAAGGTCAGAAGAAAGTAGAGACCTGCCATTCAACTCAAGAAGACGTCCTTCACAAAGAAGAAACAAAACCCTCATACGCCCTAATCGTCACTTCAGACAACATGGGAAAGAAGGAGGTTGAGAGACTAATCAAAAAGAAGGTTGACCCAATACAATTACGCATAAGGATGCAACAATGCAAGCGGGCAGAGAGGGCGTGATTCTTACCACAACCTCCAAAGAAACATCGACCAAATTACAAGAACACATACAAGGAAAGGTCGAACTGAAGAACCTGAAAATTAGAACACCAAAAGAAAACCGATACCACATCAAGGTGATTGGTATCGACGAAGACATGGAGACCGATGGGCTAGAAACAAAGATCATTGATCAGAATCATTTGCAATGCAGCCCTGAGGACATAAACATCAAAAAAAGATGGAAAGGGCGACAAGGAGACACAATTGTGTTAGGCCTAAACAGGAAGGGACTAGCAGCATTGAAGGGCAAGGAATTCCTCAACATAGCATGGAACAGATGCCCTATCTATGATCACATCTTTCTGCCAAGATGTACAAGATGTGCCAGATATGGACACAATTCTGGTGACTGTGAAGCTTGAAGGCGATGCGTAAATTGTGGGCAAGAAGGACATCACCAGAGTGACTGTGAGAACGATCCTCATTGTCATGTATGTGAACTGGAGGAAACAGGAGAAGAAAAAGATCATTCAATGATGTCATGGGAATGCCCGGTCTACCAGTATAAGCTGGAGGCAAAAAAACGAAGGATTTTAGCCCGTCTCACCTAAAGACAGAACAACACTACACACAACATAACAACAATGACTAATATTAACGAAATTCACATAATCCAAGTAAACTTAGCAAGAGCCTATAAAGCCAACCAGTCATTGAATAACTTTCAAGAAGAGGAAAAAATAGACATATCAATTGTTCAGGAGCCGTACGCTCTAAATAATAAAATAATTGGATTCCCAATAAAAACAAAATAATCGCATTTGAGAAAGAACCAAAAACAGCAAGAATTATACTTAAAGGAGATATTAGTATATTTCCAATAGTAATAGAACAGAAAATGATAGTTGCAAAAGTTATTAAAGGCATTAGAGAACTACTCATTATTAATTGCTATTGTCCACCACATGAAAAAATAGGTCCTGTACTTTCAAAGATGGAGAATGTAATAAGGACCATTAACTTTACAGAAATTTTAATTATAGGAGACTTCAACTCAAAAAACAAATTATGGGTAGCCAAACCAACGATGAAAAGGGGGAAGAAATGTTAGAATTCATAATAAAACACGACCTGATAATACTTAATGAAAATGACTCACCACCCACTTTTAGAACAGAAAGGGCGAAAGGGTGGATTGATCTTACTATAATCAACCACAACCTACATACAAACATAGCTCAATGGGAAGTTCTAAAAAACCACAATAATAGCGACCATCGGTATATAAAAACAGTAATAAAGAATGTAGAACCGTTAGAAGAATACGGTATAACGTTGAAAGGTCAAACAAAAATAATTGAACATCTGCAGAATGATAAATGGTTTACAGAAACACAAAACAGGATTAACAATGTTAACGACATCGAAAATGCAGTAAACACCCTTTACAAAAAAATCGAAGAACTACAATATAGGTACAGAAAGAAGAAACAGCCACCAAAACAGAAACCTAACCCATGGTGGACAAATGAGTTAGAAATTGAAAGGAAGAGGGTTAGAGCATACAGAAGGAGATATCAAACATCGAAAGGTGATATAAGGCAACAATTTAAAAAGAATATTATAAAGAACACGACATATATAATAACATGTTAGAAGCAGCTAAAAACAATAGTTGGAAACAACTATGCACAAAAACAACAAAAAACCCATTCAACCTACCTTACAAAATAGCAAGAAATCAAATAAAAACTAGCATTATACTAAGGAGCATCATGAAAGAAAAGGGAGAAATTACATCACTCAAGGAAACTGTAGAATACTTATTAGAGAGTTTATATCCTAACTGGAGAGGAAATGTCATAGAAGACATTACACAAGAGGCCGAACTGAATGAAAACACAAGTGAAGTAAGATCAAATAACAAAGATGTCATTATATTTAACAATGATCTTCCTTTTACAGAAGTAGAAGTTACCAACATTGTTAAAAATCTAAGAAAAGATGTAGCGCCAGGTCCGGACAATCTCAAAACTACATTTATCCAAGCAATATACGACAAACACAAAGTATTCTTTTTAAACTTATTTAACGCATGCCTAACAGTCGGACACTTTCCCAAAAGGTGGAAACAATCAAAAGTTATTCTCATACCAAAAGCAAAAACTGAAGGTAAACCAGAAGAAAATAAGTATCGACCAATCGCTGTTAACTCAATTTTAGGGAAAATTCTAGAAAAGTTACTGAAGGACAGGCTTTATCACTTTTTACATAAAAATCAACTATTCCAAAAATATCAATTTGGATTTACACACAATACTTCTACAACCAAGGCATTACAGGAAATAATTAAAAGAATAGAACAGGCTAAACTAGACAAGACGAACAGTCTAATAATTTCATTAGATATCAAGAACGCCTTCAATTCAATAAAACCAAAGATAGTTGTTCAAAAGCTAAAGGAATATAAATGTCATGATAATTTAATCAAATTAGCAAATAACATGCTAAAGGAAAGACAAATAATATATGAAAATGACAATGTCAGAATATGTAAAACATTAACTACTGGATCACCACAAGGCTCACCTTTAAGTCCACTTTACTGGAACCTAACAATCTCAGATTTGCTTCGGAGAAAATTTCCAGGTGATACCCACATACAAGCATTCGCAGATGACGTTGTCTTAATTATAAAATTCAAGTCTAGGAAAGATGCAGAGGAAAAAGCAGACAAAATGATACGAATAATTGAGGAATGGTCGAAAGAAAAAGGAATTATATTTAATAAAGACAAATCTAACTATATGACAGTAGGAAAACAATATACTAGCCATCAACCACAAATTAGGATGGGAATGGAAAAAATTAAATTGGTACAAGAAATGAAAATATTAGGGGTTATCATTGGTAATAAATTAACTTTTCTACCACATTTAAAATATTTAAAAGAAAAAGTTGCAGATGTAACATATAAATTAAGCAGAACCATAAAAGACGACAAGAACACAAACAGAAATACATTACAGTTAATTTATAAAAGAGGAATAGAGAGAATGATAACATACGCTTCACCTGCCTGGTACACACGGAAAGTAATTACAATAAAGAAACTGAAAGCAATTCAACGGCTGCCAATGATAATGATATCTAAATCATTCAAAACAACATCAAACGTGTCACTTAACATTTTATCGAAAATCCCACCTGTATACCTAACTATTGAAAAAGAAAACGAACAATACAAAATACTTAACGAAGGAAAAAACTTCATTTGGAATAATACATCATACACTGAAAATCAAATAATGTGCAAATACGATCACTGGCAGAATCACCCCTCTAAGAAAATTAGTATACCCTATGTAGAAACTGAGGAACACGTAGATTATCGAATATATACAGATGGATCAAAAAAAGAACAAGAAACTGGGGCAGCTTTTGTAATATTAGACAAGGAAAATAAAATTCAAACTCAAAGAAAATACAAACTACCAGGATACAGCTCAAATTACGAAGCAGAAGTCCTAGCCATTTTAAAAGCCATAAAATATATCACATCATCTCAAAAACAGGTTAAATATCAACTATTCACAGACAGTTTATCAGCACTGCAAGCTTTAAAGAATCCAAACAATTCGAACCCAATGATATGTGAAATTAAAAACATATTAGATCAATCAAAGGAATTTGATATAAAACTAACATACGTAAAAGGCCACAGCGGCATATTAGGAAATACTATAGCCGACGAACTAGCAAAAGAAGCTACAAAAGAAGGCAACGAAACATTTATTCCGATTTCAAAAACATTTATATCAAAACAATTACAAGCAAATTTATATCTAGAATGGAACAAAACATGGAATAAAGAAGGAACAAACAGTTATACGTATAATTGGATCAAGAATGTAAATCATATACCCAAACACTTCCCAACGAACTTTTACACATCTCAGGCACTAACCGGGCATGGAAGATTTCCTTTTTACTTTTCACGTTTCCATATAACATCAGAAGCAAAATGCCAATGCGGGAAAATCATTGAAAATTTTGACCATTACCTGGAAGATTGCCCAATTGTAACTAAACAACGAAATGAACTTATCAAAAAATTAGGAGAGAAATTACAAAACAGAAAACCGGAAATCATTAAGTCTGAAGAAACAATTACAATTCTTGAAGAAATGGTAAAGAAAATTAATGATAACATCATACAGTGTTAAAACAATATAAATATAAATAAAATGATAAAACAAAACGAAAAGAACATCTTAGAACATACTCAACATGGTTATGAGAAGGAAATGGTGCACTAAAAGCAATTTTAGTGAGGATTCCTCATGCACCATTTCTCATCAAACCAGCAACATCCTCACAACAAAACAATAAAACAACAGATACACACGCAATAACAAAAGGGCTACAAACCGTAAAAGAAAAAAAATTAAGCTCATCACCCTAAAAAAGAGCCACCGACCAAACACAAATCACAGGAACAGATGGACCTTCGAGCAAGAAATGAAAAGAACATCTCAGAACTGAAGAATCCCCTCAAGACAGAGGAAAAAGAAAATATTTTTATCTATATTTGTTCAATAAATGCCCGCTGTTTGCTGGGCCGGTCCCCTTGGCGGTGGTTGCTGATGGTAGCTTTCATTTTCTCTTTTTCACACTTTCCCACCCACATCTTTCTATACTTTTACTTCTTCCTTCTCATCTACTCCTCCTTTTTTTTACCCTAATCTCACCTATCTTCCAAAACAATCCTTTATTTTCTATCTTTTCTATTCCCTATTTCTAACCTGCGATACATTAGTGGTGCAGGTGGGGGTATACTTCACCCCTTCCCACATTCTGTCACGTAGTAGTGACGGTAAATAAAACAGTCGCAAAACTGTGTATGACGAAACTGGTTGTTTATTGGGCGAACCTGTGCCCACAAAAGCAAGCTACACTCAAAGCACACCGATAGCGGCGAACACAGTCGGCGATCGTCGAAAATCTGATCAGCGGCAAAACGCGTCGGCTTTTATACCTGAGTCATCGAAGGTTCCAGAATAATCCTTGGTACGCGCGTGTCTTCCAGAAAGTTCTAGACAATTCGCGTCGCTCATACAATCAGATAACATAAGCGTCGGTGAAAACAGGCAACGGAAAGAAGCATCGATAACGTTCTAGAAACTTCCGATACAGGCGCGTCCTGCGCCGAGCGATAACGTTTAACATTTGTTAGCCGGTGGAAAGCGGCCATCGGCGAAAGATAAACATGTATACGTGTCAATACCCTCCCCTTAAAAAGCATCGTCCCTATGCTACAAACAAACGCGAAAGCGAAAACAAAACGACGCGTAATAAAGAAAGAAAATAACAAAGTAACAAAGTACCTATAAGCTCGTCAGCGGGCCTAGAAAGGCTTAAGACGCGCCACGTGGATGACTTCAGGTCGTGCCCGGCGCCGCTGTGATTGCGAAATGCCGTCTGGCACGACCTCATAGTCCAGTTAGCCAATACGTCGGATTATCTTATATGGTCCGAAATAGCGACGCAACAGTTTCTCGC
Source organism: Dermacentor silvarum (assembly GCF_013339745.2). Lineage (NCBI taxonomy): Eukaryota > Metazoa > Arthropoda > Arachnida > Ixodida > Ixodidae > Dermacentor > Dermacentor silvarum. Next base: position 16,842,505 of record NC_051162.1, read on the forward strand.
TAAGTCCTCGTCGGCGTGTCGGAGTCCAGACCCAAACACGGTCGCCGGGCTGGTACTCGACGTAGCGTCGTCGTAGATTGTAGTGTCGGCTGTCGGTCCTCTGCTGGTTCTTGATGCGCAGGCGGGCGAGCTGTCGACCTTCTTCGGCACGCTGCAAATAAGTGGCAACGTCGAGATTTTCTTCGTCAGCGACGTCTGGTAGCATGGCGTCAAGCGTCGTTGCCGGGTTCCTTCCGTAGACCAGGTTGAACGGCGCCATGTGCGTCGTTTCTTGCACGGCCGTGTTGTATGCGAAGGTCATGTACGGAAGGATGGCATCCCACGTCTTGTGTTCGGCGTCGACGTACATTGCCAGCATGTCGGCGATGGTCTTATTTAGGCGCTCGGTGAGGCCATTCGTCTGCGGGTGGTAGGCGGTGGTGGGTGATGGCTTGTCTGGCTGTACCGCAGGATGGCTTGAGTTAGTTCTGCCGTAAAGGCCGTGCCTCTGTCGGTGATGAGGACTTCTGGGGCACCGTGACGCAGGAGGATGTTCTCAACGAAGAATCGGGCTACCTCGGCGGAACTGCCTTTGGGCGAGGCTTTTGTTTCGGCGTAGCGGGTGAGATAGTCCGTAGCGACGACGATCCATTTATTCCCGGACGTCGACGTCGGAAAAGGCCCCAGTAAGTCCGTCCCGATCTCCTGGAACGGTCGGCGAGGTGGCTCGATTGGTTGTAGAAGTCGGGCTGGCCTTGTCGGCGGTGTTTTGCGTCGCTGACAGTCTCGGCATGTCCTTACGTAATGGGCGACGTCGGCAGAGAGGCAAGGCCAGTAGTATTTTTCTTGTATCCTCGCGAGAGTGCGTGAAAAACCGAGATGTCCAGCCGTTGGGTCGTCATGGAGAGCTTGCAGAACCTCTGGACGCAATGCTGAGGGTACCACGAGGAGGTAGTTAACTGGCTCGGAGAGGCGCGAAGTTCTTCTTTAGGAGAATGTAGTTTTGCAAGAAGAACGACGCCAATCCTCGCCTGAACACCTTCGGCACAATGACGGTCTTGCCTTCCAGGTAGTCTACAAGGCTCCTTAGTTCCGGGTCGGCTCGCTATTGTTCGGTGAATTCGTCGGCACTGATTGGTCCCAAGAAAGTATCGTCATCCTGGTCGTCCTGTGGCGGCGGTTCGACGGGGGCGCGAGACAAGCAGTCGGCGTCAGAGTGCTTTCGCCCGGACTTGTAAACGACGGTGATGTCGAATTCTTGAAGTCTCAGACTCCATCGACCGAGGCGACTTGAAGGATCCTTCGAGTTTGCTAGCCAACACAAGGCGTGGTGGTCGCTCACAACTTAAAAGGGCCTGCCATAGAGGTAGGGGCGAAACTTTGATGTAGCCCAGATGATGGCGAGGCACTCCTTTTCTGTTGTGGAATAATTTGCTTCTGCCTTCGATAGCGACCGGCTAGCGTAACTTACAACCCTTTCTAGTCCATCAGTCCTCTGCACAAGTACGGCGCCGAGTCCTACGCTGCTTGCGTCGGTGTGGACTTCGGTATCGGCGTTATCGTCGAAATGCGCAAGTATTGGCGGCGATTGCAGGCGTCGCTTCAGTTCTTCAAATGCTTCGAGTTGCGGCGTCTCCCACTTGAACTCGACGTCAGCCTTCGTGAGATACGTCAGTGGCTCTGCGATCCGTGAAAAATCCTTGACGAAGCGCCTGTAATAGGCGCACAGTCCAAGAAATCTACACACTGCCTTCTTGTCAGCGGGCAGAGGAAAGTTGGAGATGGCCGCAGTTTTCTGAGGGTCGGGGCGCACTCCAGACTTGTTGATGACGTGGCCCAAAAACAAGAGCTCCTCATATGCGAAGCGGCACTTTTCTGGCTTTAACGTGAGTCCGGAGGTTTTGATTGCTTGATGAACTGTTTCAAGGCGCCGCAGGTGTTCTTAGAAGCTTGAGGCAAACACAACGACGTCGTCCAAATAGACCGAGGCAAGTCTGCCACTTCAAGCCTGCCACTACTGTATCCATGACGCGTTGGAAAGTCGCAGGTGCCGAGCAAAGACCAAACGGCATGACCTTGAACTCGAACAGTCCGTCTGGTGTTATAAAGGCCGTCTTCTCCCGGTCCCTCTCGTCGACTTCGATTTGCCAGTAGCCGGTTTTGAGGTCCATCGACGAAAAATACTTTGCGTTGTATAGTCGATCCAAGGCGTCGTCAATCCGTAGGAGGGGGTATACGTCCTTCTTCGTGATCTTGTTGAGGCGACGATAATCGACGCAGAAACGTAGGGTTCCATCCTTCTTCACTAACACCACGGGGGACGCCCACGGACTCTTGGACGGCTGGATGATGTCGTCGCGTAGCATTTCGCCGGCTTGTTGCCTTATGGCCTCGCGTTCGCGCGCCGAAACTCGGTACGGGCTCTGACGCAGTGGGCGGACATTTTCGTCGGTTATGATGCGGTGCTTGGCGACAGGGGTTTGTCGAACTTTTGACGACGACGAGAAGCAATCCTTGTATTGCAGGAGCAGAGCTTTTAGTTGTTCTTTTTTATGCCCGGGAAGGTTCTGATTGACGTCGAAAGTTGGTTCAGGTATTATAGTCGTCGTGCACTGGAATCCGTGAAGGCGAAAGCACTGCTGGCTTGTACTATTTCGTCGATGTAGGCGACCGTGGTGCCTTTGTTAATGTGCTTGTATTCGGGGCTGAAGTTCGTGAGCATCACCGTTGCTTTCCCTGCACGTAGCTCAGCTATGCCTCTAGCGACGCAAATTTCACGGTAGAGCAGTAAGTGATGATCGCCCTCGATGACGCCCCCATGTCTGCAGGCACTTCGGTACCGACGGAAATCATTACGCTGGAGCGAGGCGGAACGGTGACTTGTTCTTCAAGCACATTCAAGGCATGGTAACTTATGCTTGTAGCCGGTGGCATCGCGTTGTGCGTTGAAAGCGTTATTGACTTGGACCTTAAGTCGATGACTGCACCGTGTTGATTTAGAAAGTCCATGCCTAGGATGACATCCCTGGAGCAGTGCTGCAGGATTACGAAGCTCGCCGGGTAAGTGCGGTTGTTTACCGTGACTCGCGCTGTGCAGATTCCAGTCGGCGTATTAGGTGGCCTCCCGCTGTCCGGATATCGTGTCCTTGCCAGGCTGTTTTCACCTTCAACTTGGCGGCGAACGCGCCACTGAAGACGGAATAGTCGGCGCCAGTGTCGACGAGAGCGGTGACGTTATGACCATCGATGAGCACGTCTAGATCGGTAGACCGGCGTCTGGCGTTGCGGTTAATTCGTGGCGTCGGATCACGGCTGCGTCGGCTTGCTCTGCTGCTGCTACGTTGCGTCGGAAGGTCTTTCTGCGGCGAAGTGCTGTCAAGGCTGTTGCTAGGCGGCATGCTGATATCTCGTCGTGATGATTCGCGAATCGTCGTCGTCGTCGGCAGCGGCGGAGGATCTTCGGCATTGCGTCATACAGCAACCGCACCTCCATCGGTTGCTGCCTTTCGTTTCCCGGGTAAGGGCTCGGAGATCGGCCCCGGGTGGGACCGGTGTACTGACGGCGATGCGGCGAGATGTAGCGGCCCGGTGACGGCGAGCGTGAGGGTCGTCGTGGTTGCCACTGGGCTCCGGCGAGGTAGTCGGCGATGTCACGTGGTCGCTCGCCAAGCTGTGGACGCGGCGCGTTGACGGCGAACCCTCGTAGGCCCATCTCGCGGTATGGCATTGGCGGTAGACATGGCCGGCTTCCCCGCAGTGATAGCAGAGCGGGCGATGGTCGGGGCGCGCCAAATATCTTTCTTGGGTAGCTACGCTGGGCGACGGGCGGGCGTGCTGGCAGCGGCGGCGGCGGTGGACAACGGAACTGCGGCGTTACGGCGCCCTGGCGCGAGCGTGAAGGGGGGCCTTGACGACGGGCAACGGCGGCGTAGGTCAGCGCTTCCGGCTGGGGTTGTGGCGATTGCGACTGCACATCGGGATCTCCAAGTGAGCGCTGAACTTCTTCTTTGACGACGTCGGCGATAGATGCCACTTGAGACTGCGACCCGGGAAAGAGCTTCTGCAGCTCCTCGCGAACGACTGCTCGGATGGTCTCGGGCAGGTCGTCGGCGCCTAGTGCTTGAGCATCGGCGTAGTTGGTCAGGGCACGGCGGTTGTATTGCCTGGCGCGCATTTCAAGCGTCTTCTCGATCGTTGTGGCCTCGGAAAGAAATTCGGCGACACTCTTGTGCGGGTTGCGCATCAATCCGGCGAATATTTGCTCTTTGACACCCCGCATCAAGAACCGAACTTTCTTTTCCTCAGACATATCGGGGTCGGCGTGGCGGAAGAGGCGAGTCATCTCCTCCGTGAAGATCGCGATGTTCTCGTTCGGCAATTGCACTCTGGTTTCTAATAAAACTTCAGCCCTTTCTTTTCGCACGACATTCGTGAAGGTCCTCACGAAGTTCTTACGAAATAGGTCCCTCGTCACCAGGGTGGTCTCTCTGTTCTCAAACCAGGTCCGAGCAGCATCATCCAATGAAAAATAAACATAGCGCAGCTTGTCGTCGTCGCTCCATTTGTTGAACGTCGCGGTCCTCTCGTATGTCTCCAGCCAGGTTTCAGGGTCTTCAGCCGATGATCCACGAAAAGTCGGTGGCTCCCGAGGTTGCTGCAGCAGGATGGGGGACGCTGGTGCTGCCATTCTGGTCGTTGACTTGGCCTTGATTGCGGTGGTCTTTTCGGGAAGAAGTCCGAACTCCGGCACAAGTCCTTGCTGCCTACGGCTAGCTCGCTGGTCCTTGGCGACGTTGGTCTCCTCCTCCGGTTTCGGGCTTGGGTCGCGGCTTTGCGGGGGCGTTCGGTGCACTAGCACCTCCACCAGATGTCACGTAGTAGTGACGGTAAATAAAACAGTCGCAAAACTGTGTATGACGGAACTGGTTGTTTATTGGGCGAACCTGTGCCCACAAAAGCAAGCTACACTCAAAGCACAACGATAGCGGCGAACACAGTCGGCGATCGTCGAAAATCTGGTCAGCGGCAAAACGCGTCGGCTTTTATACCTGATTCATCCAAGGTTCCAGAATAATCCCTGGTACGCGCGTGTCTTCCAGAAAGTTCTAGACAATTCGCGTCGCTCATACAATCAGATAACATAAGCGTCGGTGAAAACAGGCAACGGAAAGAAGCATCGATAACGTTCTAGAAACTTCCGATGCAGGCGCGTCCTGCGCCGAGCGATAAAGTTTAACATTTGTTAGCCGGTGGAAAGCGGCCATCGGCGAAAGATAAACATGTATACGTGTCAATATATAGGACTAGCGTACACAGCCGAGCTGTCGACATCACCTAGGGCGCTCCAAAGAAGGGATCGCTCCCGGCGGCCGAAAGCAGAGGGTCGCGAAGGCGAACCTACCTCGTGCTATCGGTGTCGTTCGCTCTGAAGGACGATAAGTCCGCAGCCAGGGGGTCAAGCAGGAAGGAGGGCGGTGAAGGGGCCTGCTCAGATGCCATGCCGAAACCACGTTGGGCAACAGTTATGTGGAGATAGGCTTGCACAAGGCTTACCCTACGACCGACGGTCAGGAAAGAAAGGGCAAGATGCTCCTCCACTCCGCTACGCACAAAGGCGCTACGGCAGGGTTCGTCGACTCTCCGACACGGCGCAGAGAAGGCTCCGGAGTGAGATTGCCAACAAACACAGGTTTATTCACCCAAGATACAGCACAGTGCGACAGTCACGGCGCTTACGGGCCAAGGCTCACCACAAGACAGATTAAGTACGCGCGCCCGCTACGCTAGGGATAACCGGCGCGAGGTCCGCCAAGCGCGAGAACGAGGAGTCGCGAGAACAAAGGTCTCATATGCAACCACCTCGTTGCGGGCCTGTGAGCATCTGCCCAGTGAAGTTCCGTACTGCGCCTAAAAATTACCTTTCCGAGACATGAAAATTCCCTATTTCGGGCATTTTTCCCTGCACTAACGAATTATATATATATTGTAATGAAGCAGAGGCGCCCCTGGGTATGTGCCGACTGAAGAGGAAGACCAAGGACCGTGCCGTGATCGCGAGAGAACCCCGTGCTACAAACAGCCCTTGCAGTGCCTACCTGTACCTAGCGTTCTTACAACGTTATCGACGACCATAAAACTCGTCGCATTTCGTGGAGGTTGCCGAGATCCTTCGCCTCGTCCTGGAGCTCCGCACTCGAACCCTGCCAACACCAACACGATCGCCCTGCACTATGCCTGATCCAGCCACTTCGTCGCCTGCACCACCGGCTGCCACTGTTTGTCTGCGCCGGCGTCCCTCTTCATCGCGATCCACCCAGTTTCAGTGGGACCGCCGAACACGACGTGGAAGCCTGGATATCGTCGTACGGACGTGTAAGTGCCGATAACAAATGGAACGACCAGGCTAAACTGTCCTATGTGTCCTTCTACCTCGCCGACGTAGCCAAACTGTGGCTCTTCAACCACGAATCAGACTTTTCAAGCTGGTCAGCATTTAAGACCCTTTTTGCCGAAGTGTTTGATCGCCCCGCTGTGCGTAAGCTACGCGCTGAACAGCGTCTGCGCCAGCGCGCACAGCAGCCTGGAGAGACATTCACCAGCAGCTACATCGAGGATGTTCTCGATTTGTGCAAGCTGGTAAATCCCACCATGTAAGAGGATGACAAGATTAAGCATATCCTCAAGGGCATAGAGGACGGCATTCCAGATGCTGCTGGCAAAAAGCCCAACGAGCGTATCCGTCCTTACTAAACTATGTCAGAGCTTTGACGAGCTGCGCCGCCAACGTTCCATCGCTCGCCAAAACATTCAGCTCGCCGATTCCGTCTCGAGCATTGCGGTTTCTGCCGACCTTCTGCCCAACTCGACCCTATCGCAAAATATAAAAGATTTTATTCGCGAAGAGGTGGCCAGGCAGATATCGCTGCTGCCTCACAGCGACTCACCTTCGGCAGCTCGACTCCAACACTACAGCAAGCCATCCGCAATCAGATATCGGAAGCGCTTCCCGCAGCTCCTACAACCTCCCCACCCAATCCTATGAGTGTGCGCTGCCATATGCCGACTTTCCCACTCACCCTACGTCGCTGCCGCTCAGTTACGCAGCCGTGGTTGCACGGCCTCCTCCGCAGCCAGCTTCCTCGTCATCGCCCATGCATCCGGCTTCATTTCCAGTTGCCCGACCGTCACCGCAGTTTTTTCGTCCAACCTCGACGTGGCGCACTGAAGACAACCGGCCTATCGCTTCGCCTGCGGCATTGCTGGCCATGTGGCGGAAGCGCGTGTGTGACAGCACGCGCGCCCGTGCTGTGGTTCGGTTGGGCCGGCACATCGCTCTCTTGGTTTTCCTGAAAAATCGCAAGTATTTTCGATTTGGCTTCCGAAATTTTAGCTGGGGGTTGTTTTTAAACGTGTAGGGACTGCATTCGACGCGCGGGTTGGGACTAAAAGGGGTTATTTACCGAGGCGCCCGGCGTCCTCAGCTATGCTGCTGCCCTGAGATCGGGCCTCCCGCTTGGTGCGGGCGCGGCGCCGGGGACGACCGGGGGAGCTGCGGAGGAGCCCGCGCGCCCTGTGCACGAGCACGTCGTGTTCCTCACTCCAACCAGCCAGACGGACAGGCCAGCGAGGGACGTGGTGCGTCTTCTCAAGACGAACATTGACCCGGCGGCGAAGGACATCAAGGACATCTCGCTGCATTACACAAGGTACGGCGTCACGGTGTTTTCCAACAACAAAACGTCCGTAACCAACATGACACGCGCCATAGCAGACAATTCTGTGACGCGATCGGCCCTGCTTGTTAGAGTTGGAGAGAAGCGCCAGCCACATGTTAAGTTTTCGGGCGTCGACCCTGACATTGCGCCGCAGGATTTTCTTGCGCGGCTCAGTCAACGTAACCCGGACCTTGACCTTGATTTGGAGAAAAGCAAGGTTCGGGTGACGTTCCGCGAGAGGGCAGGTACGTGCGCGTACATCGCCGAGGTAAACCCCGCGGCCTTTCATAAGATAATGTCGCGCCCGCGTTTGTCCCTAGGATGGACGACGGTTCGCGCGAGCGAGGACCTTCACGTCCCGACGTGCACTTTTTGTGCTTCATATGGGCACGGCCGTAGCACGTGCCCTGTTCGCGACGATAGCTCAAAGGCGGTGTGCATGCGATGCGCGGGTCCGCATCTTGGAAGTGCGTGCCGTGTGCGCATGGGGGACGCGGAGGTGTGCTGCGTGGAATGCCGCCGCGCTGGCCTCCCATGTACGAGCCACCCTGCTGGACACCCTGAGTGTCCGACGCTGAGGGGCAGGGTGGCGCGGATTCGAGCGCGCACCAACTATGGCGCATAGGGGCGGCGCCGGGGACGACCGGGGGAGCTGCGGAGGAGCCCGCGCGCCCTGTGCACGAGCACGTCGTGTTCCTCACTCCAACCAGCCAGACGGACAGGCCAGCGAGGGACGTGGTGCGTCTTCTCAAGACGAACATTGACCCGGCGGCGAAGGACATCAAGGACATCTCGCTGCATTACACAAGGTACGGCGTCACGGTGTTTTCCAACAACAAAACGTCCGTAGCCAACATGACACGCGCCATAGCAGACAATTCTGTGACGCGATCGGCCCTGCTTGTTAGAGTTGGAGAGAAGAGCCAGCCACATGTTAAGTTTTCGGGCGTCGACCCTGACATTGCGCCGCAGGATTTTCTTGCGCGGCTCAGTCAACGTAACCCGGACCTTGACCTTGATTTGGTCAAGCCATCATGAACAGCTTCGTGAACGACATCTTCGAGCGTATCGCCGCCGAGTCGTCCCGTCTGGCTCACTACAACAAGCGCTCGACCATCACGAGCATCCCATGTGGTCAGGCTCCTCTCCCGGTTCACAAACCATGTCCGCGCACTGTCTCGAAGAGCAAAATGGACATAAGACAGCTTTTGCCGGGAGCTCCATTCATTATGACTGGCGACACGCTCGAACTGGTCCAGCCAATCTTGGACATCTTCAATGGCGTCACCATGGAAACTTTCTGGGACCATAGGATGCTGTAGCGTCACCTGCGATGGAGTTGCAGTGGCCATGGCGGTAGTACTTAGACGCGGTCCGGTAGGATCCTGCAAGGGGTTGAACTCGGGCGTCAGGCCTAGCAGGCGGCGGCTGTACCGGTGAACCGGAGTTTCGACGAGCGAAGGCGGATGGCTCCGCGAAGGGGTGCTAAGCATGAGGCAATCCTACCCAGCACCTCCACCAGTGTCACGACCTCGCAGGAGACGTGGAAGCAGGCGTACAGCACGTATACAAGTACTTTATATGAGCAGCAAACGCAACGGCGTTGTCGTCTCTGTTTTTCTACCCGCGCGCTACTTCAGCGCGCGGGTAGAACAACCGTTGTCGCCTTGCGACAACGGTTGTTCGCCCTCAAGGGGAACAGAACCCCCGCGGTGCTAATCTCTCTAGATTTTACCGGGGCGTTTGACAGCGTATGGCATGATGCCGTTCTCTTGTTCTTGCGGAAACATCAGTGCCCCTCCAATGTCTACTTTCTCCTCCAGTCCTTCCTTACGGGTCGTAGTGTTGTTTTTCGCTCCTGTGCGGGGGAGTTGTCGGCTCGACCCACAATAGGCAGCCCTCAGGGGTCGCCTATTAGCCCCCTACTTTGGAATATTATAATTTCTTCTTTACTGGAGCTTCCCTTCCCTGACGGGGTTCATGCACAAGCATATGCGGACGACACCGTCATACTAGTCACCGGCGAGTCGCGACTGCAACTGGAAGCTGTGGCAGAAGGTGTCCTCACCTTGGTCTGTAATTGGGCAACACAGAACAAGGTCCAAATTAATTCTTCAAAATCTTACTTCGTCTTCTTTAACAACGGGCACATTGGCACATCAAAAAGGCGCCCGTCCATCCGCTTGAACGGGGCCTTCCTACAGCACAAAGACCAAATTAAATTGCTCGGCGTGGTCTTTGACGAAAAACTTAATTTCTTTGCCCATGTAGACTACATTAAAACCAAAGCCGAGATATTGGCAGCCCGATTACTAAATTTCCTCCGCTTACATCATACGTTAAATTCAGCCATTATTCGCCGGCTGTACAGACAGGTTCTGCTGCCTGCAGTTGCATACGCTTCGCCCGTCTGGTGGCCCGCTTTTGCCAGTGTCCACCTCACCAACCGCGTGCTCTCTGCACAGAGATCACTTCTTATTGCCATTACGGGTGCCTACCACACTACCCGCACGTCAGCGCTCCATATTCTCGCAAATTGCCAACCTCTCACGGTGGAGCTTGACCGCCTGGCCGCTGAATTCTCCCTCTTTACCCTGCGTCAGGTGACCTACTTTGGCCCCAGCTCCTTTTTTCCGAATCAAATCGAGTACCCTTGCGACCCCTGGTTAGACCATCCACGGGACCGCCTCCGGTTTGCATTCACGCGCCTGTCCCCCGCACAAGCGGAGTCGCTATCGCGTGAACTGGCATATCATATTTATACGGACGGGTCATTTGCTAACGGTGCGGCCGGAGCTGCATTCGTGGTGTTTGACCCGTCCGGTCGTCTCCATCAGGTTCGACGCTTTTGCCTTCTGAACGCCACCGGTGCGTACGCTGCGGAGGCGTGTGCCGTTTCGGAGGCCATGAATTATGCGGCGACTTTGCGTGGCGCCGCTCCAGTCCATGTATACAGTGACTGCTTATCGCTTCTGTCTTCTCTAGCAAGTTTGCGGGGTACAGACGCACGCGTGCGTCTCATAAAACGCGCCCTTCATGCCCTCGAGGTTGGCGGGCGGCAGGTGTTCCTTCACCATGTTCCGGGACACCGGGGTGTGGTGGGGAATGAGCTGGCTGACGGAGCCGCGTCGTCGGCGCGTTCCCGTGGCATGCTGCGGCCGTGTGCCGCGTCTATAAGGACAATTCGCGGGCGCCTTTATGCCATCTCACAGAACCTGTGGCATGGCTACTGGCAACGCGAAGGGGAGGGTACAAGCCTATATCACTGGGTAAATAGTGTGCACGCGATCCCGACCTGGTTTCCTCCCGGCCGGCATCTCGTGCGCCTGTTCACCGGCCATGGCCATTACCCATTTTATTTGCACCGCTTTCACTTGCTTGACTCTAACCTGTGCGCGTGTGGCGCGGTATGCGAGGGGGTAGCTCATTACCTTACTTCGTGCCCGCGCACTGCGCACATTGCGGCCCGGTTGGGGGCGATTTGCGGGGTTGCCGCAGTGACTCCCGCAGTCTATCCCAAGTTATTGGCCTCGCGGCGCGCCGGGGCCCTGCTACTGCAGCTGGCACATGCCATGGTCGAGTCTGTTCCACTAACCCCCCGACTTGACCCCCTCCCGGATGCGCATTAAAGCTCTCCTTCTCAGTACAGCCTCCCTTATCTGCTTTGCCTCTGTCATTATTCTCACGATATTTTTGCATGTGTGTTATGTGTCATCTGCACAGTTTGCCGTCCAAGGCGGTGTCTTCCCCGTGCTACATGACCCTAACTACATGCCTCATCCCTCTCATCCTCCCGTTTCTTTGATTTTTCATGTATTGTTTGCCCTGTATAATTGTATGGCCCGCATTGTGACATAACACGTGACATTGTGACATTGCGCATTGTGACATGACACGTGTCAGGCGCTTGTCTCTGGGCTCAGCGTCCTCGTAGTGCCTTGGAGTCCTGCAGTGTGCCGGCCACCAGCCATCGATACAACTACGAACACATTCTTTCTTTCGTTTTTCTTGTTTTTAATAAAGTCTGCGACACCTCGGATCACTGCCGTAAGCATCTAACCTTTTAATGGAGCCTTGGTATGCCTAACTTTCCGAAGACGACTTCCTTCATTGTCAGGTCTATTTTTCTTTAGAACACCATTATTCCTATTTTACCTTGTGGGCTTGGCCTCCGTTTTTTTTTTTTTTTGTTTTTTTTTCCTAATTGGCTTTCTACAAAGTTATTTTGGGTTGCCGGTAACGTCAACCCCATTTCATTTATGTTTTATTGGTTTTTATGCCCGTTATACCTTCGGGTGGTGCGGGCTTTCCCCCACTTTCTTTTTCGGTTATTTTTCTCTGCGGGGGACAAACTAAGCCATGTGGCGCGCGTCTGTCGCCGCCGCGCCCCAACAACGCCTACCACTTTTGAAACGCCCACCTACGCACCACAATACGCCGCCGCGTCTCCATTTTCACCGAGACGTCTTGAAACTAATCGCCGATCAGAAACTCGTCGTTCCCCTTCCCCTCGTCGGCGTTCGATTTCGCCCCTGCGTCGTCGAGCTCCCACTGAAGCGGGAAACTGACTGGTGCAGTTCCTGAGGCAAGAACTGCTAATACGTCGACGTTCTCAAGACCTCGATCTTCGCCGCAAAATGTTATTACCGTTTTTGTAGAGGGAGTACCCGCAGTTGCGCTAGTCGATACCGGAGCCGCCGTTTCCGTCATTCACGAGAACCTTCGTTGCAAACTCCCAAAGTGACTACAGCTCCCTCCAGGCATCTCCCTTTCGGTTTTCTCACGTGAAGGTCTTTGAGGTCAGGGTCTTCGTGGATGGTTTTCGCTAGAGTCTCTATGTCCTCCTTGGAAGTGCTTATGACCACCATTCCTTCTTTTCCAGTTCGAATTGACGGGTCTGTAAGCCCCAGAGTTGCTGGGTCAACTGTGCTTTTCAATGCTTGTTCAATTTCTTTGTTTTTCATTTTCGTTGATGTGACTATAAGGGCTCAAGTCGTTGGCATTTCGGGTTCAAGTTGAGGCACACCTCAGTTCCTTGAGGTGTGCCTCAACTTTAACTTATTCCAAATGCTCACAGAACCAACCCGTGTTACCGGTAACTGCCAGAATATTCTAGACCTTGTCTTAACAAGTAATCCCGAGAGCGTGTCATCTATCGCGTATCTTCCCGAAATCAGCGACCATAAAGTCATTCACGTCGACTTCATAATTAAACCCGTTTTCACTCCGACTGTTAAAAAACTATTCGTTTGTATGATAAGGGTAATTACGAAGCAATTAATTATGAACTGATGCAATCTTACCCCTCTTTTGAAAGTGCCCTTCATTGTCATAACGCAGGCGAAAACTGGCTGATTTTCAAAGAGAAACTACAAAATCTGGTTGGCAAATACATTCCCCAAATTAACATTAAATCTAATTCAGCACAACCCTGGTTCAATAAAGCATTGAAACGATTAGAAAACAAGAAAAAACGTCTCTTCCGCGCAGCTAAGTCCCATAACAACCCTGATGCATGGAATAAGTACAAAACCGCGGAAACTGCTTATTTGGAAGCCATAAGTCACGCTAAATGCTCATTCTTTTATTCTGATGTACCGAACATGCTTAAGAACAACCCCCCAAAATTCTGGCAACTCATAAATCCACAGGACACGCGCACAATTACTTTATCCAATGAGTCAGGTGATGCCCTAACCGACGCTGAATGCGCCCACGTGTTTAACGCCGCCTTTGCATCAGTTTTCAATCAAGAAACTGAACTGTCATTTTCTATTATGGAAGCAAAATTTGAATGTACCATGCCACCCATTACATTTTTCCCATCCGGCATTTCATCCCTAATAGACAAGATCAAACTTTCATCATCAGCCGGTGTGGACAACATTACGTCAAAACTTCTAAAAACACTAAACACATTTGTGCAGCATATCTCTCTCTACTATTTTTCACAGTCAATTTCAACAGGCATGCTGCCTTCAGACTGGAAACATGGAAAGGTCGTTCCAGTCCACAAATCGGGTGGGTAACAAACGCTCCCCATTAAATTATCTCGCCCCATCTCATTAACCAGTGTGCCCTGCAAAATTCTTGAACATATCATCTACACACATATCATGGACTTCCTTGATGCTAACCATTTTTTTCACCCTGCGCAGCATGGCTTCAGGAAAGGTTTTTCCTGCGAAACGCAGCTAGCTATGTTTGTTCACGACCTACATGTCAACCTTGACTCAAACTTCCAGACTGACGCCATCTTCCTAGATTTCGCAAAAGCTTTTGACAAAGTTCCTCACGAGCGTCTACTACTAAAACTTGCCGCGTTACATCTTAATGCCGATATCTTAGCATGGATTAAAGAATTCTTAAGTAACCGTTCAGAATCAGTCTATGTCAACAATCAAATATCTAATTCTATCCCCGTAACCTCAGGCGTCCCTCAAGGGTCCGTCCTTGGTCAACTTCTATTTCTAATTTACATTTTCTAAAACATCTACATTTACATCTTCTAAAATCCGTATGTTTGCAGATGATTGCGTAATTTATTGTAGAATTAACAGCGTTTCCGATAACACGTCTCTCCAGAACGATCTGGGAAGTGTGCAAGAATGGTGCAATATTTGGCTAATGGAACTAAACCCTAATAAATGTAAAACTGTCTCCTTCCACCGCCGTAAAAATCCACTTGTTTTCTGCTGGCGCCTACCTTGAACTAGTTCCTTCCTACAAATATCTCGGAGTAACCCTTTGTAGTGATTTAACCTGGGCATCGCACATTGCGAACATCATTTCATCTGCTAACAAAACGCTCGGTTTTTTAAAACGCCATTTGCGCCACGCCCCTCAAAATGTAAAATTACTAGCCTATCAGTCTCTCGTCAGGACAAAACTAGAATACGCATCCCCCATTTGGAACCCGCATCAAGTTTATCTCATCAATCAACTCGAATCGCTTCAAAATCGAGCTTTAAGATTTATTCATTCTAAGTACTCTTACGAAGTCAGCATATCGGCACTGAAATCAGAATCCGGTTTATCATTGCTTGCATCTCGTCGCCGTATTGCTAGTCTTTGTCTTTTTCACAAGTTTTTTTTTTACAGCTCGCTCGGCAAGCCACCATATATTCTCCCCCCGGCACGCATCTCCAGTCGCACCGGTCACCCGCAACAAGTTGCGCGCCCGCGTACGCGCACCGTCACTTGTTCGTCTTCATTCTTTTTTCGTGCAGCAACAGACTGGAATGACCTTTCTAATGAAATCACAGTCATAACCTGTCCGTCCACATTTTTGAGCACCGTAACAAATTGCTTTGCATTGTAATAAAATATGGCTTTCAAATTTTTTTGTGTATGTACCCACCCCTTATGTAATGCCCCTTCAATGGGGTCTTTAAGGTAATGAAATGAAATGAGTTTCCAGCAACGTCATCACAGCACAGCGTCGCCCTCCTTGGCGACGGTCCACCGTAGCCTAGGCAACCTAGCACAGCATGCTGGCGGCTCAATGAACGGTCATCCCACCGGCGCATCCGCCAGTTTAGCTTTGGATAGGCGAAACATCGGACGTTAGCAGTAGTCACGTGGTTTCGCATCTGCCCTTTCCTCCTCCGAGAGCGAGTCACACGTTCGGCTTGCGCGCTTGTCCTCTACCTCTGTGTTCGGGGAACGCCGGATCTACACGACTCTGCTTCGGGGGATGGATGCGACCAGTCGCATATACCATAATGAGAGTTTATTGGGCGAGCTTGTGCCCTAAAGCAAGCGACCAACTCGGCAACGGCGAAAAGCAGCAAGCGCGCCTACGGCGTTCGTCGGACTGAGCCAGCGCAAGCGGTGGTCCCGTATTTATACATTTCGCGTCCATCATCGAAACGCGTCACGCGACGCGATCTGCGTCGATCGCGTCGCTGCCAGCCGAAATAAACCCTCATGGCATTAACCCCCCACCGTCCCCCCCGTGATAAAGCATCGCCCCGATGCTAAACAAAACAAGAAACTTGTAGGCATACAATCAATCATAGAAAACGAAAAAAAAAATGTCTGTTAGTCCGCTAATCAAAGACCTTCTTGAGGCGCGCGTCGTGGACCATCTCAGGTCGCGCGCGACTTCGCTGTGACTGTCACTTCGTAGGGCACAACCTCGTAGACAATCGGTCCAAGTCGTCGAGTTATCTTGTAGGGCGCGAAGTAACGGCGCACAGCTTCTCACTAAGCCCGCGACGACCAATCGGTGTCCACACCATAACGCCGTCACCAAGTGCGTTCTCCTGGTCTCGTCGTCGTAGGTTGTAGAGTCGGCCTTCGAAGTTTTGCTACTCTTTAATACGCATTCGGGCGAGCTGGCGAGCTTCCTCGGCGCGTTGAAGGAAGCCGGCAACGTCTGCATGGATGTTGTCGTCTTCGACATGAGGCAACATCGCATCCAGCATGGTGGCGACTTGGCGACCGAAGACAAGCTCGAATGGCGTCATCTGCGTTGTCTCCTGTGGCGCGGTGTTGTACGCGAACGCCACGTACGGAAGGACTTCGTCTAGAGTGTACTAGACAATGGTCGAGTGGGCCGAACGGCGCTGTCCCGCTGAGGCGCGCGTGTGGAAAAATTGTGCGAGGGCGCTGCGAGCGAACTGGATTGGGGCGGAGACGCACTCCGCGGCATATTCAACGTACTTTCGCTGCGGGCGCCGAGGCCGATTGCGCATAGTACGCTCTTAAAATAGTGGTTTATTTCAACTGCAAATTTATGTTTACACCATCGCTTTTCATCCCTTCATGGGAGAACTTAGGAATGTGTGTGATAGCGTGGATGGAGCACCAAAATAATAGTGTGTATGTTACAAGGTGTCACTTCGTCTGGTCGCGCACTCTGATGAAAAGCAATAAAATCTTTTTTGGAACCCGCCCTGACGTTTTTCTTTCCACATATAAACAGGAACAATAACATCCAGGACGAACTGCATTTTCTGTCTTCTACGTCGGGTTAAACTACAGATGGCACTCTCGAATCATCACTTGGCGGATGTACCGCCCCAGTAAACTTCATTGTTGTTCGCCTCTAGTTGGCCATATGTCGTGATCCGGATTCAGCAACGCTTTTCATCCCTTCGTCCGGTCTCGCACTCTGATGAAAAGCAATAAAAATCTTTTTTAGAACCCGCCCTGGCGTTTTTCTTATTACATTTAAACAGGAACAATACCATCCAGGACTAACTGCATTTTCTGTCTTCTACGTTGGGTTAAACTACAGAGGGCACTCTCGAATTATCACTTGGCGGATGTACCGCCCCAGTAAACTTCATTGTTGTTCGCCTCTAGTTGGACATATGTCGTGAGCCGGATTCAGCAACGCTTTTCATCCCTTCGTCCGGTCTCGCACTCTGATGAAAAGCAATAAAAATCTTTTTTAGAACCCGCCCTGGTGTTTTTCTCCTCACATTTAAACAGGAACAATACCATCCAGGACTTACTGCATTTTCTGTCTTCTACGTTGCGTTAAACTACAGATGGCACTTGAATTATCACTTGGCGATGTACCGCCCCAGTAAACTTCATTGTTGTTCGCCTCTAGTTGGCCATATGTCGTGAGCCGGATTCAGCAACGCTTTTCATCCCTTCGTCCGGTCTCGCACTCTGATGAAAAGCAATAAAAATCTTTTTTAGAACCCGCCCTGGCGTTTTTCTCCTCACATTTAAACAGGAACAATACCATCCAGGACTTACTGCATTTTCTGTCTTCTACGTTGCGTTAAACTACAGATGGCACTTGAATTTATCACTTGACGGATGTACCGCCCAGTAAAACTTCATTGTTGTTCGCCTCTAGTTGGCCATATGTCGTGAGCCGGATTCAGCAACGCTTTTCATCCCTTCGTCCGGTCTCGCACTCTGATGAAAAGCAATAAAAATCTTTTTTAGAACCCGCCCTGGTGTTTTTCTTATTACATTTAAACAGGAACAATACCATCCTGGACTACTGCATTTTCTGTCTTCTACGTTGGGTTAAACTACAGATGGCACTCTCGAATTATCACTTGACGGATGTACCGGCCCAGTAAAACTTCATTGTTGTTCGCCTCTAGTTGGCCATATGTCGTGAGCCGGATTCGCAACGCTTTTCATCCCTTCGTCCGGTCTCGCACTCTGATGAAAAGCAATAAAAATCTTTTTTAGAACCCGCCCTGGTGTTTTTCTTATTACATTTAAACAGGAACAATACCATCCAGGACTAACTGCATTTTCTGTCTTCTACGTTGGGTTAAACTACAGAGGGCACTCTCGAATTATCACTTGGCGGATGTACCGCCCCAGTAAACTTCATTGTTGTTCGCCTCTAGTTGGCCATATGTCGTGAGCCGGATTCAGCAACGCTTTTCATCCCTTCGTCCGGTCTCGCACTCTGATGAAAAGCAATAAAAATCTTTTTTAGAACCCGCCCTGGCGTTTTTCTCCTCACATTTAAACAGGAACAATACCATCCAGGACTTACTGCATTTTCTGTCTTCTACGTTGCGTTAAACTACAGATGGCACTTGAATTTATCACTTGACGGATGTACCGGCCCAGTAAAACTTCATTGTTGTTCGCCTCTAGTTGGCCATATGTCGTGAGCCGGATTCAGCAACGCTTTTCATCCCTTCGTCCGGTCTCGCACTCTGATGAAAAGCAATAAAAATCTTTTTTAGAACCCGCCCTGGCGTTTTTTCTTATTACATTTAAACAGGAACAATACCATCCAGGACTAACTGCATTTTCTGTCTTCTACGTTGGGTTAAACTACAGATGGCACTCTCGAATTATCACTTGACGGATGTACCGGCCCAGTAAAACTTCATTGTTGTTCGCCTCTAGTTGGCCATATGTCGTGAGCCGGATTCAGCAACGCTTTTCATCCCTTCGTCCGGTCTCGCACTCTGATGAAAAGCAATAAAAATCTTTTTTAGAACCCGCCCTGGCGTTTTTCTTATTACATTTAAACAGGAACAATACCATCCAGGACTAACTGCATTTTCTGTCTTCTACGTTGGGTTAAATAAACTACAGAGGGCACTCTCGAATTATCACTTGGCGGATGTACCGCCCCAGTAAACTTCATTGTTGTTCGCCTCTAGTTGGCCATATGTCGTGAGCCGGATTCAGCAACGCTTTTCATCCCTTCGTCCGGTTTCGCACTCTGATGAAAAGCAATAAAAATCTTTTTTAGAACCCGCCCTGGCGTTTTTCTTATTACATTTAAACAGGAACAATACCATCCAGGACTAACTGCATTTTCTGTCTTCTACGTTGGGTTAAACTACAGATGGCACTCTCGAATTATCACTTGACGGATGTACCGGCCCAGTAAAACTTCATTGTTGTTCTCCTCTAGTTGGCCATATGTCGTGAGCCGGATTCAGCAACGCTTTTCATCCCTTCGCCCGGTCTCGCACTCTGATGAAAAGCAATAAAAATATTTTTTAGAACCCGCCCTGGCGTTTTTCTCTTCACAGTTAAACAGGAACAATACCATCCAGGACTGACTGCATTTTCTGTCTTTTACGTTGGGTTAAACTACAGATGGCACTCTCGAATTATCACTTGGCAGATGTACCGCCCCAGTAAACTTCATTGTTGTTCGCCTCTAGTTGGCCGTCATGAGCCGGATTCAGCAACGCTTTTAATACCTACGTCCGGTATCGCACTCTGATGAAAAGAAATAAAAATGTTTTTTTTTTCGAACCTGCCCTGGCGTTTTTCTCTGCACATTTATACAAGAACAATAACATCCAGGACTCTCTGCCTTGTCTTCTACGTTGCATTGAGCTAGAGATGGCATTCTCGAATTATCACTCGCGGATGTACGGCGTCAGTATACTTCATAACTCTTCGCCTCCAGTTGGCCGTCGTGAGGCGTATTCAGCAACGCTTTTCATCCCTTCGTCCGGTCTCGCACTCTGATGAAAAGCAATAAAAATCTTTTTTAGAACCCGCCCTGGCGTTTTTCTTATTACATTTAAACAGGAACAATACCATCCAGGACTGACTGCATTTTCTGTCTTTTACGTTGGGTTAAACTACAGATGGCACTCTCGAATTATCACTTGGCAGATGTACCGCCCCAGTAAACTTCATTGTTGTTCGCCTCTAGTTGGCCATATGTCGTGAGCCGGATTCAGCAACGCTTTTCATCCCTTCGTCCGGTCTCGCACTGTGATGAAAAGCAATAAAAATCTTTTTTAGAACCCGCCCTGGCGTTTTTCTCCTCACATTTAAACAGGAACAATACCATCCTGGACTTACTGCATTTTCTGTCTTCTACGTTGCGTTAAACTACAGATGGCACTTGAATTTATCACTTGACGGATGTACCGGCCCAGTAAAACTTCATTGTTGTTCGCCTCTAGTTGGCCATATGTCGTGAGCCGGATTCAGCAACGCTTTTCATCCCTTCGTCCGGTCTCGCACTCTGATGAAAAGCAATAAAAATCTTTTTTAGAACCCGCCCTGGTGTTTTTCTTATTACATTTAAACAGGAACAATACCATCCAGGACTAACTGCATTTTCTGTCTTCTACGTTGCGTTAAACTACAGATGGCACTTGAATTTATCACTTGACGGATGTACCGGCCCAGTAAACTTCATTGTTGTTCGCCTCTAGTTGGCCATATGTCGTGAGCCGGATTCAGCAACGCTTTTCATCCCTTCGTCCGGTCTCGCACTCTGATGAAAAGCAATAAAAATCTTTTTTAGAACCCGCCCTGGCGTTTTTTCTTATTACATTTAAACAGGAACAATACCATCCAGGACTAACTGCATTTTCTGTCTTCTACGTTGGGTTAAACTACAGATGGCACTCTCGAATTATCACTTGACGGATGTACCGGCCCAGTAAAACTTCATTGTTGTTCGCCTCTAGTTGGCCATATGTCGTGAGCCGGATTCAGCAACGCTTTTCATCCCTTCGTCCGGTCTCGCACTCTGATGAAAAGCAATAAAATCTTTTTTAGAACCCGCCCTGGCGTTTTTCTTATTACATTTAAACAGGAACAATACCATCCAGGACTAACTGCATTTTCTGTCTTCTACGTTGGGTTAAATAAACTACAGAGGGCACTCTCGAATTATCACTTGGCGGATGTACCGCCCCAGTAAACTTCATTGTTGTTCGCCTCTAGTTGGCCATATGTCGTGAGCCGGATTCAGCAACGCTTTTCATCCCTTCGTCCGGTTTCGCACTCTGATGAAAAGCAATAAAAATCTTTTTTAGAACCCGCCCTGGCGTTTTTCTTATTACATTTAAACAGGAACAATACCATCCAGGACTAACTGCATTTTCTGTCTTCTACGTTGGGTTAAACTACAGATGGCACTCTCGAATTATCACTTGACGGATGTACCGGCCCAGTAAAACTTCATTGTTGTTCTCCTCTAGTTGGCCATATGTCGTGAGCCGGATTCAGCAACGCTTTTCATCCCTTCGCCCGGTCTCGCACTCTGATGAAAAGCAATAAAAATATTTTTTAGAACCCGCCCTGGCGTTTTTCTCTTCACAGTTAAACAGGAACAATACCATCCAGGACTGACTGCATTTTCTGTCTTTTACGTTGGGTTAAACTACAGATGGCACTCTCGAATTATCACTTGGCAGATGTACCGCCCCAGTAAACTTCATTGTTGTTCGCCTCTAGTTGGCCGTCATGAGCCGGATTCAGCAACGCTTTTAATACCTACGTCCGGTATCGCACTCTGATGAAAAGAAATAAAAATGTTTTTTTTTTCGAACCTGCCCTGGCGTTTTTCTCTGCACATTTATACAAGAACAATAACATCCAGGACTCTCTGCCTTGTCTTCTACGTTGCATTGAGCTAGAGATGGCATTCTCGAATTATCACTCGCGGATGTACGGCGTCAGTATACTTCATAACTCTTCGCCTCCAGTTGGCCGTCGTGAGGCGTATTCAGCAACGCTTTTCATCCCTTCGTTCGGTCTCGCACTCTGATGAAAAGCAATAAACATCCTTTTTGCAACTCGCCCTCGCGTTTTTCTCTGCACATTTAAAATTAGGAACAATAACATCCAGGACTGACTGCATTTTCTGCCTTCTACGTTGGGTTAAACTACAGATGGCACTCTCGAATTATCACTTGGCGGATCTTTCGCCCCAACTTCCCCGGTATTCCTAAAAGCAAAGCAAAAATAAATGTTGGGGAAAACCTGTACCTGCAAAATGCATACCACGTTTAAAGCCAATAAAAATAAATGAATAGGGGTTGTTAAACTGAACCCAAAGCGCAAATTCCGTTATAAAAGCCAAAAGAAAAATAAATTTTTGGGCAACGGTAACGCATCAGTGTCCTATGGCGTCTCATCGAGTTCAGAAGACCTCGCGCAGAGCTTTTAATAATAAAATTGAAATAAAGAGGCAGTGGAGTTGGCATGGGCATGCCATAAAAAGGTGAAGAAAATTCCCCCCCCCCTTCCCAGCCAGCACAAGTGCCACTAAAAATTAAAAGGCCAAAAAGAAAAAAAAAATATGAAGGAAAAGTACAGAGGGTGATGTAGAGAGATAAATGACACGTGAGCAAGTCCAGAAGGTTTGCGTGAAAGTAAAAGGAAGAAAAAGAGATAAAGAAAAATAAAAAATAGAAAGGTACACAAACGTGAAGTCAGAAAAAAGAAGAAATAGAAATAGGCGAAAACTAAAAAAAATTAAAGCACAGAGAGATGGGCAAACAGAGAGCCGAAATAAGAAGGCCGTGAAAGTTCAGCAGTCTCTTCGGGTGGCTCCGGTCTTTGTGCGCATCGATTGTTTGCCACCAACATGCTGCAGTTTCGGCAGTATCTACAATGTCCGGGTGCCGCAATTGCCCGTCATACCCGGAAGGCAACGCCAGAACGATGCTCTTCACAGTGCCGAACACTTGCCCCATTTGAAAAAGTAAAAAGAAACGAGAAAAAATTAAAATACACTAGTCGGCACACACACTGTCACACACAATCCAGTCGTGTTTACGGTTCCGTTCTGGAGTCCAAAACACGGCACGACGAATGCACTTGGAGCCATCGTCGACGTCTTCTTGGATCGCCATCTTGCCGGTATGGCCTGACAACGTTCTCTCAAGAATCTTATATATGCAAGCAGGCGTACGCCACTTGCCCCCATCATGCGGGCGAAGCAAAGCCTCCCCATGTTTGGTCCAAAGGCCCGCATGGGACAGGGACAAGGGCGTGTTTGAATCTGTCGTGCGTCGTTCGATGCGACGTGAGCCCAGAGCCCGTCACCGACACGCTGCCCACGTCTTGGCTGGAGTGCACGCCTGCAACCCGCTCGGTATTCCGCGTCTCCCCAGCGCTGAGCTACCTGACGGCGCGCAAACGGTAGCGCTTACGGTTTGTTATCATGCGGGATTTTGGCTATATCGGGGATGTGGGCGCTAATTATAGCAACTATTCGCGTGAGGTACGCGCGAGACTGCGCACTCTGTAACAGCCTTGGGTACCGTTGAATTTCAATGTTGCGTTCTCCTGGTAATCTGAACTTAGCCGCAACTTCTCGCGTTAGTGCACTTTCGTTGAGGAAGTGATTGGCATCCTCACATAGCATGCCGCATGGGCATTGTGAATCACGTTGCAGGCGGAAGCGAGCAAAGTAATACGGGAACCGCCCCTGTGCCGTCAGCAATGTGACAAGTGGTCTTGGTGGGGGAAAAACCTCGGGACTCGAGAAGCCACCGGAACCCATTTATAGAGTTCTGTGTCGCGATGATCATGCGTCCATCGAGTGTTGCACTCGGCCGCCACTGCCGCATGGAACGCGCGTCGCACCACTCGGAACGACTTAACTTCCCTATTGATCCCCGATGTCGCCGCCGCATTCGCCGCCAAATCTGCTAGTTCGTTTCCGTGCACTCCCCTGTGGGCGGGCCCGTGATGGAGGCGAATTATCCAGTGTACGGTGATTTGTGCTATCGCTTCTTTGATCTCATAAATTCTTTGATCTTTCGTTTTTGATTCAGCTAGCGCCGTTAGCAGCGATAGACTATTGGAATAGATATGCACGGGGGGAACACATTCGTGCTGTTGAATGAAGGGAAGCGCTTCTTTAAAAGCAAACACCTCGGCACAGTAGGCACTGGAAGCGGCGTTCAGTCGGTATTTAAGCACCGCGACCATGCTGTCGTTCGGACGCAACACGACTACGGCCGCCCCCGCCGACGAAGATGGAAAATAGCCGTCGGTGTATACATGTGTTCCCGGATGCCGCGATTTTTCGTTCGCATCAGCCGTGCTCAGTCTAACGAAATCGTAACCTCTCACACGCGACGGGTGCTCTTGCCAGCTATCGTGCGCGTAAAGCACCTCGTCAGGCGTGAACGAGAACTTCTACCGGCGTCTTTCTTTGATCATGCCGAGCACCTTCAGCGCAAGGCCGAAACGCTGGCGATGAAATCTGTTTCTTTTCTGAATATGCACGCGGCGCTCACCCCGAAGACCAAACGCCAATTATACAGGCACGTCCTGTTGCCCGCCGTGACGTATGCATCGCCCGTGTGGTGGACAAAACGACCTGATCGCCGGCTAAAAGCTCGAATAAATACCGTGCAGCGAACGATGCTTCTCGCGTTGACCGGGGCGTACCGCACGACGCGCACAGAAGCGCTCCAAATTTTGCCCGCACGGCGCTTTTGGAACAGGTCAAACTCTGTATTTAGCCGGTTCAGCTCCAAATCTATAGGCGGCTGGTCAAGCAAAATTGTATTGACATGGTAAAAGCCGTTTCTCACGACTTTTGTTTCACATTTTTTACGTCCCTTTATTGCCCTCCTGTAGACATGCCGAGACACAGGTTCCTTTTTAAGACTATAGAATGACACTAAGTTCATTTAAAAGGCGTTAGCAGCACCTTCATAGGTGTCAGAAATAATTAGTCTTGGTGCTGAAGCAGCCATGCCACCTTTTAGCAGCAGCTGCCTAGTTTTTTTTTATGCAGTCAGTTGCTCCAGACTTACCTTCTGCCCAGCGACACGACACGGGTCGCGTTATTCCACGTCCCGGGGCACAGTGGCCTGTTCGGAAACGAGTTGGCCGACTTTCTTGCGTCCCGAGCCGCAAGCATAGGAATAGAAATTTAGGATAGTATTTTTTTTTCGCGTTTCTCTTACGTTTTTTTTTCTACTTTTTTCGTCTTCTGCCCCTTTTCCTTTTGTCGTTCTCTCCTTTTCATTTACTTTATGCACTTCGCGGTCGAATTGCGGGAGCGGAGTTATCTCGTGGGCCGATAACGGCGAGGCTGTTAGCTTCCGTTAATCCCGTCTCCCGCAATCGAAGGCTGTAAAGAGGGCGAGGCCAACTGGAACGGGACCCGGTTTAAGGATAGGGCAGGAGGCATTTGAACACGGCGCGTACAGGAACACAAGTTACGAACTAGGGGCTCATTATGTGCAACCCCACTTACTTACTGCTGAAGGAAGTCGTGACGCCGTATTTTGCGATACCATTGACCACGCCCTTCGAATAGCCATCGTGAATGGGCTCACTGAGTGCAACCCCACTTACTGCTGGTGAATACCGTGACGCCGTATTTTGCGATACCATCGACTACGCCCTTCGAAGAGCCATCGTGGAAGGGCTCATTAGCCGCGTTTACATGAATGCGACAGTAGCGCAACGCATTTCCAAGCGCATTTGGGAAATGCGATGCGACGCCGTTTAGATGTAGCGCATTAACAGTCGCGAGAACGTAGCGCCGCATGGTGTCGTATGAGGTAAGTGCAGCCCATTTCCGGCGTAACTGGTTTCCGGTAGTGGGCCGAGTGCGTAAAGGAAAGGCGAGTTGACACTTACTCGTGTTACAGTGCCTAGATACTCGTGTTGCGAAGTCCGAGCGGCCGCGAAGGTTCCATGGATGGTGCCGTGCCAAGTGCCGAGAGGAGGAGATATCCAGAGAGATCAAAAAAACGGTTTTATATACAAACGTACATATTTTACTAGGTGGGCTCCATGATATTGGAGCCGTCTACGTGCTAATATCTTTGCAAGTTCTAGCGTTTACATTTCCGAGCGTCTCAAAACACTCAAGTCGCGCTTTTTATCCCTTTCGTTTCCCTCTTTCACTCGACGAGGGAATGCACTTTGGTTCTTCTTAGCCAAAGACTATCTTCGACCAGTTCGTCATATCCCGCTCATGATGTGCCATCGTTTACCGCCGGGCTCCGCCTCCAATCTTGCCTGATCGCCCCCGCACACAGGCAACGGTTGACACCTTGGGAACCAAACGTTGATGTCGTTCCCACGGGAATGCTTGACGCAGGCCCCCTGCAAGAATTAGTCGCCTCTCCGTGGCGGTCAGTTCGCGGAAACCAGCATTTCCAGGGAGAGCGGTGGCTGTTGTCTCAGAAGGGGCTCCAGGTTGGCGCGTCACAGTCGGCGCCGGGCCTCGTCGTTGCTCGAGCGGGCGCTGGTGCTTCACGAAACACACCAAGAGCGACGATGTACGAGGCCGATTACCCATTGCAGTCTGGGGACTAATTGCACATCCATCAGTCCAAGGTGACTGATGGTGACACTTCCCGGCCGCGAGAAACGACAAGCGTGAAGAGCACTTAATATGTTCACGTCTGTCGATGTCTCCTCTGTCTGTGTCACGTCTGTTCACGTCCCCTCTGTCCCGAAGGACCCCCAGACTACAGTGTACTAGAAAGGGGCAGTGGGCTTACTCAGCCGCTCCTCTGACGCAGTCAGCGTCGCATCCAAGAGGTAGCGCCACTGGCAACTTCAATGGAAGCTTTGCTTGCAGAAGCTTTGATTTTCCTTGCGTTTCTGTCGGTTTCAGTTCGAAGCAGTTCACACTCTTGTTTTTAATTTTGGCATACTTGACAGTCTTTACATATCTTTAGCAACCACTATATTTGTTTAGGCCACATGATATTTGCCATAACAGTACCTTGTGGGAAAGGAAGACGGCAACTCTTGGCAATTTGCTGCCCATCCTAACTCTTAGACCTTTTGTGCAAAGAGGTCGTCGCTGACAGATGTTGCTTATGCGGAAGGGGCCTTCGAATTTTCCAAATTATCGGGCAATCGTAAAAAAAATTGGAAACGGTCTCATGCCGTGTAGACCTAATGTAAAATTTTGTCAGACAGAAAACAGTGCGTTCATACTTCCCAGCTGGGCTCAAAAAAAAATTAGGCATGCTAACCAGGCTTGTGCCTTTGCTTAGCCAAAATTAATTTGTATATATGGCTTAAATATTTCCTTGTTCCACTTTAGTTGTTTCATGCTTAACAGTAGCATTCTGCATTTATTATTAGCCATCATTACAACGGCACACATTTGTTAAATCAAATCACGTTTATTTTTCCCATAAAGAAATGGAGGGAGGCCTGAACAAAAAGTGAAAACTAGTTCACTTGACAAAGGCTCCGGCCTATGCTTATGTACAGCTATATAAGGGTAAGCAAAATGAAGATAACAGGGCTGTTGCTGACACAAAGCTTTTATTTGCAAGAAGTACAGCAAGCCATTGTTTCATGCACTTCAACTCATGTGCAACGGCTGAGCTTCAGCTGCTTGGCCCTCTGCCACTTTCCTGCCTTGTCACAGTTAATTCCTTCCACGTAAAAATGCAGACGTGTGACAATGTAAAAACTAATTATTTTAGCTGTGAGGCTAAGAGCGTGCACATTGCAGCCAACTTCGAGGGAAAGCTTGCTTTTAACAACTGCCAGCATATCCATAATGCTGTCAGAGTGTAGCTCACTCTGACAGAAGCATTCTGTGAAAAGATCCTCTAGCTCTTTCACGAATCCGTACAGCTGACTGGAGGGATACAGGAGGCCTCCTCGGTCACAAAAGTTTGTTAGCCGGGCAAGTTGAAAACTTTCGCTTGGTGGCGTCATAGTAAGGAGATTTATGCATTCTTGGCATTTTGTGGTGGAATTGACGATACACTTCCGCGCAACATAGCCCGCAATGTGGTAAGTGAGCCTCGAGTCGCTTCTGGCCACGTGCTGGTTACGGTCGTTTGAAACTCGCAGACCCGTGCAATGCTGGGGCATCACATTTTGTGTGGCCTCTGTGGCAGTAGCGCTAGCAACAGTTTGAATGCACTCATTTCTGTCACCTGATGCTTCGACAGAGTCAACTTCCAGTAAGGAGGCCAGTGTACCTTCCTCGCAGTTCCCTTATGAAAATGAACAATGAGTTTCTGATTAGGACCTGATGCATTTCTAATGTGTCATCAGACAGGCATTAGAAATGCATCGTCTAATGTTGTTTAGTATTACAAGTACATCAGAAACTCG
The DNA here is from genome assembly GCF_013339745.2 of Dermacentor silvarum. Classification (NCBI taxonomy): domain Eukaryota; kingdom Metazoa; phylum Arthropoda; class Arachnida; order Ixodida; family Ixodidae; genus Dermacentor; species Dermacentor silvarum. Next base: position 16,870,479 of record NC_051162.1, read on the forward strand.
AATGACAATGCACCTTAAGGTTTCTGATGAAAAAAGTAGACAGCTTTTTTTTTTGTTATTTCTAATGTCAAAGCAGATTACATAAAAATGTGTATGACGCCAACTCGCGCATTTTTTTTTTTCTTTTACAGCAAAGCTGTTTAACGATGTAGAAAAAAATATATCCGAGATGTTGACAAAAAACAAGTGGGTCGATCCTGGTGATAGTGCGGAAAGGGTCCAAGCTCCATGGCACGAACATTGTACGATAATTATTTTTGACAGTTCATTGAACAACCAATATATAAGAAATGAGTATTTCACATTTCATTTAAAGTTTTTTTAAGTAGTACAAGAGCTATTCTTGTTGACATAGGACACATGGAAGCTGCAGAGACATTGCTTTTTCGAGGAATCTGCGTGCGTCGCACGATACATAAACATAGAAGGCACGGACGACAGGCGCGCATCCCATGCTCATTAAGCACACAAACACGAAAGCAAGATTCGGACGACACGGGTGTAACCTGCGCCACACGAGCGAGGGAATATCGTAGCTTTGATGCTTTCCGACAGTTACAACGCGCACTGAAACATCGCACACTGCACATGTGTACCTCAGAGATCGTTCCAACAATGTCTGGGGCTAAAGTTGACGTTAACGACATCAGGAAGTTATCCAGAAGGAAGGTGGTACACAAATAATTCAAATCACGCCCCAGCGATGGCTTTCAAAGGAAACATAACCCCGATCTCTAAGGCCATGCTTTTGCTGGCTGCAGACGGCAGAAGCAATTCAAAATTTAAAATACATCATAAAATTTCTTTCTACGATAAACTATAGCGTAAAATATGGAGTGTTCGGTGGTTTGTTTTATCTCGCAACATATTGTTACAAGCACGGGGAAAAGGGGTTTATTTAGGCGTGCTAGAGCAGGGGAACAGCAGGCTACGAACAGCAGGAATGGCCGCTGCACAGTCGTCGTCCTTCTCCTCTTTCTCCTTTTGATCCACACGTCCCTATTAAGCACTTGGACGCAACATACCTCCCCTCGCAGACAAAGCCCACTGGGCGAGTCAACTGGCTTGTCGTGGCGTGCATGATTTCAACCTGGCGACATGCGCGACTTGTGTCCGAGCAGAGCGTCGACCAGTGTTCGTGAGGCGCGCGAGAGTGTAGTTCACGTCGCTGATCTTCTCGATGACAACATACGGTCCCTCGTAGTTTGCCAGCAGCTTTTGGCACAAGCCGCGCTTCCTTGTGGGAGTCCAAAGCCAAACGAGATCACCAGGGTGATATGTAACAGGCCGATGTCGTACATCGTAGCGTGCTTTGGAGTTTTCTTGCGACGCCAAAGTCCGAAGACGCGCAAGTCGCCGAGCCTCTTCAGCGAGGCATAGCGTATCCGCGACCGCAGGATTGTCGTGGTGGTAAAAAGGGAGGACAGTGTCGAGCGTATACCGGGGCGGGCGAGCATATAGAAGGAAGAAGGGGCTGTAACCGGTTGTCTCATGTTTGGCGGTGTTGTATGCGTAAGTAATAAACGGTAGAACTTCATCCCAATTCTTATGATCGGACGCAACATACATGGAAAGCATATTCGTGATCGTTCGATTAGTGCGCTCAGTGAGGCCATTCGTTTGCGGATGATACGGCGTCGAGTGCCTGAGGTGCGAGTCACATAAACGTAGAAGCTCTTCCACGATGTCCGCTGTGAATTGACGTCCCCGGTCGCTTATAATAACACAAGGCGGTCCATGTCGCAGAACAATAACGTGAAGTAAAAAGAGCGATACTTCGGTGGCAGTGGCTGATGGTATAGCCGCCGTCTCGCAATAGCGCGTTAAATAGTCGGCGCAGACAATTATCCAGCGGTTCCCCTTAGATGACTGAGGAAAAGGTCTTAACAGGTCAATTCCAACTTGCTGAAAGGGCAAGCTTGGAGGCGGCACAGGTTGAAGGAGACCAGATGGGGCAGAGGTTGGACGTTTCCGACGTTGGCACTGTATGCAGCTGGTGACATACAACTCAACCGAATGTCGCATCCGGGGCCAGTAAAAACGTTCTTGAATGCGATAAAGGGTGCGCACAGTGCCTAGGTGACCTGAGGTAGGGTCATCGTGCATAGCCCGAAGGATTGCTGGCCGGAGACGTTCCGGCACCACTAGAAGGAAGCGTGCCCCCGTGCTTGAGTAGTTCCTTTTGTACAGGAGCCCGTCACGTACACAGTAGCTGCTTGTTGCAGTAGAACGGGCTGAAGTGAAGAGTGGCTCCAATTTGGTGTCTGTCCGTTGCTCTGCTTTGAAGGCATCGATATCAGGAAAAGCGGGTGTCACAAAGGCAACGAGATGATCAAAATCGTCTGCGTCGCAGTCCGTCGTGGTAAGCGGCATACGGGAAAGGCAGTCTGCGTCAGCATGTTTTCGGCCACTCTTGTAGGACACAGTGAAGTTATATTCCTGCAACCTCAAAGCCCAACGCGCAAGGCGACCACAAGGGTCGCGAAGGTTCACGAGCCAGCACAGGGAATGGTGGTCTGTAACGACTAGGAATGGGCGTCCGTACAAGTAAGAGCGAAATCGCTGAACAGCAAAGATTACAGCGAGGCATTCTTGCTCTGTCACTGTGTAATTGCGTTCAGGTTTGCTTAATGAGCGGCTTGCATAAGCAATCACGTGCTGACGGTCGTCATAGCGTTGGACCAAGACGGCACCCAGACCAACGCCACTAGCATCTGTGTGGATTTCTGTCGGCGCAGTTGGATTGAAGTGGCGAAGGATAGGTTGGGAGGTCAGCAGGTACTTCAACTGACGAAATGCAGAATCGCACTCGGGTGTCCACTCAAACCGTGCATCTTTATGTAGCAGATTTGTCAGAGGATAGGCGACGTCAGCAAAACCAGGAATAAATCGGCGAAAGTAAGAGCAAAGGCCCAGAAAACTACGAAGTTGCTTCACTGACTGCGGTGCACTGAATGCCTCAACAGCTGCCGTCTTGAGGGGATCAGGCCGGATACCGTCTTTGTCAACGAGATGGCCCAGCACAAGGGTTTGACCGTCACCAAAGTTGCATTTCTTGGAGTTCAGAACCAGACCAGCGTTCTTGATGCAGTCAAGGACAATATCCAGGGGGGTATTGTGCTCATTGAATGTGCGCCCGAATATAACAACGTCGTCAAGATAGCACATACAGATGTTCCACTTTAACCCACGCAGAATGGTGTCCATGAACCGTTCAAAGGTTGCTGGAGCGTTGCACAACCCAAATGGCATCACATTGAATTCGAATAATCCATCCGGAGTTATGAAGGCTGTTTTCTCCTTGTCTGCCGGGTGCATCGGGATTTGCCAATATCCTGAGCGTAGGTCCACTGAAGAAAAATAAGAGGCCGAATGAAGGCAATCAATTGCATCATCAATCCGGGGCAGCGGATAGACATCCTTCTTAGTCACGGCGTTTAATCTTCGATAATCGACGCAAAATCTCCAGTTACCGTCTTTCTTTCTGACGAGTATGACCGGAGCTGCCCAAGGACTCGAGGACTCTTGTATTATCCCATTTTTCTTCATGTCACTCACTTGTTCCCCGATTATCTTGCGCTCGTTAGGCGAGACGCGATAAGGCTTTTGCCTGATCGGGCGCGCAGATCCCGTATCGATAGTATGGCGTGTTCGATACTCCGGAATCGAGAACGCTTTGTCCGGCTGCGCAAAGTCAAACACTGACAGATGCTTAGAAAGCGTATCGACCAAGGTATGACGCTCCCTTCTGCTGAGCGACTTGTTTATCATAGACAAAAGCTTTTTGTCCGAGACGTGGCCAAGGTCAGCAGGTTCACACGGTGGCTCTGTTAGTACGGCTATGGACGAAGACGTGTAGTTAGTAAAGTAGGCAAGTTTCAAGCCGTTTGGAAGCGAGACGGGTTCTGCCGAGCAGTTGGTCGTCCACAAGCCAGCACGCCCGTTGCCGATGGATACCACACAATGAGGGACAAAAACGTTCTTCTTCACACAATTTAGGTGCATTGGCTCTACGGAGGCATCGAAACAGTCTGGAACATCACCGCGACATACAACCGGCACGCACACAGAGGTAGACGCAGGCACAACAGTATCTGCGGATACACAAAGTTCACCTTGACAGCAAGTCTCCTCTAAGAGCCCGGGCGAAACATGGCCATCGACGAAAACTTCCCCCGTGCGACAATCGACGGTCGCACCACACTGTCGCAAAAAGTCGATGCCCAAAATCACTTCGTGCGTCGATCGGGGAATAACTACCAATTCCGTCGCGAAAACTCCACCAGCCAAGGATATTCAGCAGTGCATACACAAACAGGACGCAACGACTCGCCGCTCACTCCACAAAACGTTGCAGCCTGGTCCCACCGAAATACAACTTTGCGCCCCAACCGACCTTTAAAACTGAGACTCATTACGGATACAGTTGCTCCGGTATCCACTAAAGCCATTACAGAAACACCATCAACAAGTAAGTACATGCACTTTGTTCTTAATCATAGCAACTGCAGGGGGCATTTCTGTCGATAGCACGCGTCGAGCGACCTCACCCCCATCGGCCGCGCTAGCTAGTTTTCCGGTTGCGAAGACGAGGTGGAGCGGCGCACTGGCGATGGAGATTGACGTAAACACGGTGCACGAGAGGAAGGTGGTGGCGTCAAGCTCCTGTCAGATGCCGGCGAGCGGCTCCGAAAGCTTCTCGGCCAGTAATCGTTGCCGGGAGGAGCGCCAGCTGACCAAGAGGTGATGTACGGCCGTTGAGTTGCCCTCACAGGAAGTGTGGTCCTGGTTGAAAACCTGGATCGATCATTCCACGTTGTTGGGCGACGATTGCAAAACCTCGCTATGTGGCCCGCGACACCGCATTGGAAATACACCGGCAGAGGCCGCACATTTCGATGTTCCTCTATGTAGTCACGCCTGTTGCTGTCGATTGCATAGCCAGCAGGTGGATCACATTCATCATGGCTAGGCATCGGCTGCCGGGAGACGTGCGTGCGGCGAGGGCGTTGGTCGTAGTCATGATCGTAATAGCTCATGGTCCCTCTCGTTTGTGGGGTAGACCTATACTCAATGGTCGCTGCGTGAGCCGTCGGTTGCCAAGCGGTCGAAACGGCCGTGTTGCTCATCTCGTGTGGTGAGTACGCACCAGTGATGCCGGGTGTGCGACGGTAAATCTCTTCCCGATGGAGCAACTCTTCACGAACAATCTGCCGTATTGTTGATGGAAGGTCAACACACGAGCTCGGCTCTACACTTGCCACCGTTGTGACATTAGCCAGACGACCAAACTTCGGTATTATTCGTCGCATCTTCAGCGTCTCAAAGGTCCTGCAGTGGCGAATGACGTCAGACACGTTATCCAAGCTTTCTTTGCCGATCAGAAAATTGTAGACGTCTTCGGCTACTCCTTTCAACAAATGTCCAACTTTGTCATCTTCAGAAATTTGAGAGTTGACTATCTTACACAGTTTTAACACTTCTTCAATATAAGTTGTACAGGTTTCGCCGGGAACCTGAGCTCTTTGCGAAAGCGTCTGTTCAGCGCGTTTCTTTTTTGCACTAGAGTCTCCAAAACACGCTCTGAGTTCCTCGACGAAAAGCTCCCATGAAGTTAGCGTATCTTCGTGGTTCTCATACCAGACGAGCGCTGTGTCGGTAAGGGAAAACACAACATTGGACAACTGCGCGGTCGAGTTCCAACCATTAGACCGGCTCACCCTTCGGTAGTTCGTGAGCCACTCGTCGACATCTTCTCCGGCTTTTCCTCCGAAAGTCAGTGGCACCCGATAGTATTGACACGGAACGCCAGGTGCTGGCCTTGAAACTGCGTCAGAGCCATCGGGAATCTGGCAGGCGTATTCAGGCATGTCAGGTGAGGGTGGCGGAAGTCCGGCAAGTCGACGGCTTCGACGAAGTTGTAGCAGCGTAGGCTCCGTGGTTACGAGGTGTACCCAGCACCGTCCACCAATTTGTTACAAGCACGGGGAAAAGGGGTTTATTTAGGCGTGCTAGAGCAGGAACAGCAGGCTACGAACAGCAGGAATGGCCGCTGCACAGTCGTCGTCCTCCTCCTCTTTCTCCTTTTGATCCGCACGTCCCTTTTAAGCACTTGGACGCAACAATATATACGTAGCTGGGCGCAACACGACACAAAATATGAGTTTACTGGTTAATATATTTGGCATCACGGAGGCCACAACAACCTCACAAGTACGCAGGTGGCGCTGTTGTTTTTCCTGCTTCTTCAACGTGCCGGTCGTCTGTGTGAGCTGCTTGATCGTGTGGTTTTGTGTTTGCTTTAATGAAATGGGACGTAGTTAGCGTGCACAAAAGTGCCAGAAGATACCTTGTGTTTCGTTGCAAACTAGCCGTATGCGTGGCGCGCCAGGCAAACATGGACCAACGATTTTTGTGCCGTGGCCTTTGTGTCGGGTTGTCGTGGAAAGTTGGGTGGACATCGCAAAGAAATCCTTCCTATTGGTAGCGTGCCTCAGATCGTCCACTACGCAGCGGCATGTATACTGGGAGTAACATCGTCGACGCAGCACCGGCAACTTGGAGAGCGTCGTGCCATTGAAAAGGTAAGCAATCATGCTTGCTAACTACACGTGTTGTGCGTACTCATCGTGTGTGCATAGGGTGCCTTGCGAACGTAGGAAACAACAGTGACGCCTGTGCTTATGCATGTTGCGTGCTGGTTGTCAGAATTTAGTTTTGCAAATGTATGTATGATGTGTATGTGTACCTGAAAGTATGATCTCGGTATGATCTCGGCCTCGATGCGCAATTGAATATCCTGATGAGCGTTTTCTTACGATGAGGGGGGGGGGGGGAAGACATTACGTTCTGAAATAATCGTCGTCATCATGTGCACCTGTGCGTGCGCTCCCGCTTTTCTGCTGAAGTTGCATATAACGACACATCAGTCTCTTCACCAATACTTACTGCAATTACGTTTCTTCGCTTATAAACTCTTCAACGTAGTAAATAATATCTGCTTACCAAGTTTTCGGTTTACGAGCAGTTTTAGGGGAAAGTAAGCAGTCACAGCTTGCCATACTAGTAGAGCTGTCTTGTTAAGACAAGGGATGTTTCCATAACTTTGGCGTATCTAAACATGATAGGGGAAAGTTGCTTAAACCAAGTCATGAAAGCAAACCCTAGAATTGTTATGTAAACAAACATTTCTTGTAATGTGCTGCTGCGTGCGTCTTCAAAATTTTACTTTGATGAAGGGGTCCCTATTATCATGACATTCATCAATGACTCGACCTTGTGCTCTGTTGCCACCTTGCATGTGTTCACAATATGACAGTTTTATTGTGCCAGTGCTATATATGTTGACACAGAATTCATTTTGTAGTGGTGAGGCCGTGACCCACAGCAGTGTCCACATGATGGCAGGGAACCTGTGGCCCTGGCTACAGCAGCACAGCGTGTAATCTGGATGTCACATCAGGTATGTATGAAGTGTATGTGTACCTGAAAGTATGATCTCGGTATGATTTGTGTGTAAGCTGACAGACATATTACATAACGGAGCACTAAATAGGCTAAATATTTGTGCAAGTATATTAAACTTGCTGCTTGTTTGTGTTCGTAACATTATGCACAAATTAGCGTGTTCTATATAAAACTAAACCTAACATGTCCTGATGTTGAGTATTTTTTTCTCTCTTTGATCACTTGGCTGCAAATTAAGTTTTATTTTTGCTTTGCATACAGTATATTTTACTTCTTATTTTGGTTTTATTGTTTTGAAACTGTTTCCGATGCTGTAGCTTTTATTTCTGTATTTTTTTTCTCTTTTTATGCTGCGTGCATGTGCAGTTTTTGTGCATGTTAGTATTCGAAGTGTAGTGTGTCAAATATGCCACAGGTCTAAGCATACAGCGTGCATACCTTTGTTTAACATTGCTATCTACAATTATTTCGGTCTTGTTCTCAGAATAATTGCCACTGGCAAATACACATTTGATGTGCTTGAATTTCTCTGAAACTGAAATATGAAGGTGCAGCCGTGTGACAGCTGAAGTACTCCAGCAATGCCAAAGCTAGCTTGCACCCACTATTACTGCAGTATGCCGACGGATACCCATCACTGTATTTGTACATTTTCTGAGAACCACCCGTGTCCACTAGGTCAAATTTGTAGTGTCCTTTTGAGCATGCCGGTCAGTTCATTTAACTTTTCAGGACAAAATTTACACAGGCAGGCTGCAGAGGCCAGTGGGGCCCTGGACTGAGGGCTTTGAACACCGCTCCTTAACACATTTTCCAGTCAAATGAAGTTTCTATATATGTATACACAGGGAGGGGAAGGGAAATATACAACTTGACCTCGGCTAACAACTGGCATTTTGATGGAAGGATTAAATAAAGTAAGACTGGATGTGTGCTTGCATTAAAACAGTATTTGCATAGAAAAAAGTAAGCAGACATAGACTAATTTCTATCCCTTTTTATCTACGAAGGATGGCCTTTTTCACGCATTAATAATGGGTCTGGCTCACACATGCGTTATTTATGCAGTATGCCTCACTGATTTCTCGTGTCAATTTTCCACTGTGGGTGACAATAGGTGAACGATCTTATCTGGCCTGAAGTCCTATGGCGGCAATGCACGACCGCATTGGGGAGGCTGAGGTTCAGGGCAAGAGCCTTTATGGAAAGGGCAGTAACAGGCACAAGAAGGACCCAGTGAAGGAGGGATTGGATCCAGTTCATCTTAATGCTGTAATTGGTATGTATTATTTTCATTGTGAAGACTGAATAATATTGCATGGGGAAAGTTGTACTTTCGGGCAGTGTAGCGTACTTTCATAATTTCTGTAGATGAGGCTCACAAGCGGAAACTACCTTTGCACTCTCATGAAGGCAAGCCACCATTTGTGTGGGTCATTCCACGCCAACTGTCCCAAAATCATCAGCCCTTGCTAAATTGTCGTGTTGCCATGGTCCATTGATCCTTGGCGAAGTCCTGAACGAGCACCCCTTCCCTAACTGGTTGTGTTTGTGAGAACTGTCGAAGCAGACATGGCTCACTGATAGCTATTTGTAATGATACATTTTTCTTTCTATCATGTGTGGGCAGCTGCTGGTGAATAGAAAATGTTTATGGCGGAAATTTTGTCATCGCAGCATTTGTTGTAGTGTGGTGCGGCTGTAACTAGCTTTAATATTCGTGATGTATACGCACAATTTTACCTGAGCTGCCTCAGTGCACACAATGTGCAGGTATGAGGATTTTAATGTATTCCTTATGAACCATCCCACCTCTATTTGGAATGATATGCCTCTCTACACTCAGCAGTAATTTTAATTATTCGAAATAAACAGCCCCGGTGTTTCTTGCAGAAATCTGGAATAGTTGGATGCAATGACTTAAACAGTTTTGTGGGAAAATGTGTGTTGATGTTTGTTGTATACACCTCTTTGAGTGTTCATACAAAAAAGCGTGCTGGCAAGACCAAGTGTAGCCAAACCGCAATATTGCATTCTATAACTGCATAGTTGTGCCCTCAATTTTGGTGGAGTGAAACTCTCCTGCATTTTAGCGCAGTGCACATCAATCCAGTTTCTTAACTTAAAGATTTCTTTTGCTTAAAACAAAAAGTACCTTTCATAAATTTCTTATTCAAATAGTCTTGTCATTCTCTGTGATGATTGCCATAAGCTCGAGGACAAAAATTAGGGCGCGAAGCAGACGAGGACGAGGTTAGACAAAGAATGACATATAGGGGCGCCAACATCCAGCTGTTTATTCGGCAGAAAACACGCTGTTTTATACATCACACCGTGGAAAGTAGTCATAGTAAAGATAAACGAACAGGAGTGAAGGGATCCAACAAGGGCTCGTGAGGCAGTGATCATCACAGTAGAGAGGAATGCAAAGGTAACAGCAGGAACCTAAACTGAACTATCAGGCAAGCGCATAGGAACACGAGTCCATTACAGGCTCAAATCACACAACCAGAGCACCTGCAGTGCCCGCCCGTGTTGCTGTTGACCACCAACCAGTGCTCTTGCACGATCGTTGAAGCATCGTCCTATTTGTCCAATACACATGCTGGTGGTCAACAGCAACACGGGCGGGCACTGCAGGTGCTGTGGTTGTGTGCCACAACTGGAGCAAATGCGCTTTCTAAGGAAAGCAAGAAACCGCACTGAAATGGAAATAATCGAGGCGTTCTTAATAAATAGAGCAGGCAGTCAGTGTGTTAGCACGCAGTCAATAATATTAAGTGACAAAGAATTGTCGTTCTTAATGATAGCCTGTAATCACCGCCAAGATTAGAACATGCAGCTGTCGTGCTTGTATGCCACTTGAGTTGAGCCTGTAATGGACGCGTGTTCCTATGTGCTTGCCTGACGGTTCAGTTTAGGTCCCTGCTGTAACCTTTGCATTCCTCTCTACTGTGATGATCACTGCCTCACGAGCACTTGTTGGATCCCTTCAATCCTGTTCGTTTATTTTTACTATGATTACTTTGAACGGTGTCATGTATAAAACGGCGTGTTTTCTACCGAATAAATAGTTGGAAGTTGGCGCCTGTAATGTCATTCCTTGTCTAACTTCGTTCTCGTCTGCTTAGCACAGTACTTTTTTCCTGAAGTCATGAACCAAGTAGCTGCTACAGTGCTGTATTAGCACCTAAACTTTGGTAAAAATACTACTATATTTATATACAGGGTGTTTTATTTTAGCTGCATCAAATTAAAAACAATGCCTGTGGCAGATAACACAGCTCTAATCCTTGATCTGAACTACTCGATGAGGTGGCCATTACGTACGTAAGAAATCAAAATGCTTAATTGAATATTTAAGCAAATTACAATAAATAACTTTAATTAATTATTTACGGCACATATCTTAATCCACAAACTGTAGCTAATGAGTTTCCAAGGTGTATCCACTTCGAACAAATTTTCTGGGCTGCGCTAGTTTCAAGATATTAACTTTCAAAGTGTCTGACGAAATGCATTAGTGTTCCAGTTACTTTTGTGCTTCAATGCAGAAAACAGCGTTTTCTTTAAAAAGTTAACGGAAACGCCCATTCATTTCGTCGGACACCTTGAAAATTATCTCGAAACTGGTTCAGTCCCAAAAATTCGTTCCAAGTGGATCGACTTGCGAACCGGGCTATAATTCGTATATAGATATAAGTGCTGTATTGGAATTAAAGTGTTAATTAGCATAATTATTTTAATTTCTCAATTAGGCATTTTGATTTCTCATGGAAGTAATGGCTGTCTAATTGAGTAGTTTAGGTCAAAGATTGGAATTGTGCTATCTGCCACAGGCAATTTTGAAAATTTTGGTGCAGCTAAACTAAAACAAACTGTATAGGGCATTGTTTACTGGGGCCTATGCAAAATATTGCTCGTAAAGAAATGAAATTTTAGCTATACATTTTTCTGTAAAGTGTCTAGAAAGGTGCTGCAATTTTATAATTATTTGCTAGTAAATGTTAGCAATGACCAAAATAAGTGCACAGTAAGTAGAAAAGTGTAAATGTAATTAGAACAGCATTACAATACATTTTTTAAAAGGTGTAATTTACAACACACTTCATGTGTGCACATCCACTCAATTAGCTCGTATTGCACGCTGCTATCCATTGCTGTGCCTCTTGGTCCATTATCGCACACCCCTTGCTTTTTCAGGGCTGCGCAAGTGGACCTACACACACTGGGGCTATACACGCACCTGGTCATTCACAAACATATGCACACACTAGCAGGTCGTTCGGGAATTTTGCCATGCACCATTCCTCTTCCCGTTAAGGCACTCCGCACGTCTGACCACCAGGGGACACACTCTCGCTACCTTCGTGTGCACAGCCATAAATAATGGCGGCACCATGCATCTGACATTGGTTGAAGTTCAGCATCTGTTCGTTCACGTTCCACCGAATGATATAGAAAGTTAGTATTGTTCTGCTAGTGTGCTACAATGCTATGCTAAATTTTCATCTTGTTTCTTGCAGGTTACATCCTCCAGCAAGTTCAGGACGACAAATGTGCAGCTCAAAAGCAGCCTGTCCTCCATGCTAAGCAGGGAGATTAAGTAGCCTAGAAAGCAGGTGGTCCTGTAAATACAGGGTGTTTTTTTAGCTGCACCAAACTTTTAAAATTAGAAAAATGTATACCTTGGTCACGTTAGCTTTACCATTCGAGTGTACGGATTGGCGGCTTCTAGATACAGAGCAATTTAGTCACTTAAGTGTGTAATTAGTGAAGTTAAGCTAATTAACTTTCTAATTATCAACTATAGGTGGCTACAGCAAATGAGTACTTTGGGGCCCGTCGTCGACACTACCTATCCCAACGATGAAATTTTGAATAGCGGAGTTCATGTGGGAGCTACAAGAGCAATTAGTTCCCTTTGGCAAGCTTCTTGAAACCGAATTAGGCTGCAAAAAGAGCATCTGTGTCGTCGATGTCACCGCCCCCCTGCCTTTCGTAACATCTCCGAGGTAAGCGCCAGTCCGGCCCCGCGAGCAGCTTGCATTATTTCCTTGCTATCTGCGGCGTTCGCAGTCGACGCTACAGACTGATATGATGCCGTGCCTGCAGTATCTAAAAGCCCAATTTAAGGAGCAGGGTTGGCGCTACAGTGCAACATGATGCACAACAGAATGATGAAGTAAATTTGGCGGCCCACCGTCATTGAAGCGCTAGGCCACCTCTGCAGACAGCCAGGAAATAATGCAAGCTGCTCGTTGGGCTGGACCGGCGGAGACATGAAAGGCGGGGGCGACGACACAGACGCTTTTTTTGCGGCCAGTTTCGGTTTCAAGGAGCCTGCCAAGGGGAACTAATTGTTCGCGTAGCTCCCACATGAACTCCGCTATTCAAAATTTGACTGTTGGGATAGGTAGTACTCATTTGTACTCAGTACTCATTTGCTGTAGCTACCCGTTGTTGATAATTAAAAAAATTAATTAGTGTAACTTGGGTAATTATGCATGTAAGTGCTGAAATTGCTATGTATCTAGAGGCTGCCAATCCGTACACTTGAATGGTAAAGATAACGTGACCAAGATTCACATCTTTCTAATTTCAAAACTTTGGTGCAACTAAAAAAAACACCCCGTATGTGCTATCTAGTCATGTTTGCGATTTCTATGTCAGCACATTCTTAAATAAATATGAACCAACTCAAGTAAATATACATCTGCTCATTTATTACCCTGTTTAATTTATAGCTCGCTCAACAATGCAGCATTTGTATCCAAATGTCTGCATCGCTAGGCATCCAAGATTGATGGGCATGGGTAGACTAGCATATATAGAACGATGGATAGCCACTCATTGCCAGAAATGGTCTGCTGGAGTTTACATTACAACTCTTTATAGTGACCATACTTTCATGTCGATAATTTGTGCCATGCAAATTGAGGAATGTTAATGTAGTGCATAGAAAGCCAAGTGTGCAGGCATTCAGAAGGGTTACTAATGCACTGTGTTAGAATAGTAATGAACCAAAAAAAATCTATTGACCTGTGTACTGCAAACATTCGCTTGCATGACCAGCAATAGAGATATCTGCATTGCGCCCTTTAATGTCAACCTAATGTTAACGTTCAAATGCATGTCATTAGGAAACGCATCAGAAGCTCATGCGTCAGGTGCACATCAGAAACTCGTACGTCAGATGCACATCAGAAACTCATGCGTCAGGTGCACATCAGAAACTCATGCGTCAGGTGCACATCAGAAACTCATGCATCAGGTACTCTATAGAAATACGGTGGCCAATTTGTAATAGACTCACATTAGGAATACATCAGAAAGCGCATTAGACAGTCATTAGCCACTCAAATGATTCTGTTGCATAAAGACATCAGCCTCTCTATAGAAAGACATTAAATTTTTTCATAAGGGTTTCCTTCGCTAACTGATCTCACTAGACCATAAAAAGAAAGACAATTTACAGTGATCAGGAACTGCGTTGGAGTTGGGTGGTCGTTGTTGCCAGAAGCCTGTCTGACGATTCCAAAGAAATTCTCGAGTGGGTCCTGGCTGGTTCTTGACGTCATCATATACTTGTACCCAACTTTAGATGTTAAATAGGCAAGCATTTCAAGAGTACTTGAAATAGTGACACGCAGGCCTACTGCTGTGGAGTCACTTAAAAATCCTCCTGTTCCCTTGGCATGTTTTTCCCACTGGTCAAGATATGACAGGAAGTCCTTCAGAGTTCTTGTCTTTAAGGAGCCTGGCCGGAGAGCTTCAGCGGCATACCGTGATGTCATGATTGATATCAGCTGGTTGATCTTGCTGAAAAAAGAGCAGAAAAACAATAGTGCTTTAAAAGTACAGTTGACATGGCATCTCAGATTGCAGCCAAGGCCATGTAGCAAGGCAAAAAACTGCAAAAAGGGTAAAATTAAGACATCCTCGCTTTAAGAAATGTTTACTGAAAAAAAAGTTTTTAATTAACTGGAAATACGGTTACCTGAAAAATTCCTGAGTGGCACTTATAGTTCCAAATATCTTGTCCAGCTCATTCCTGTAGAGGTAGAAAGCTTGGAGGACTTTTGGGCCAAACAGTTGAAACGCATAGGTCACTCTCATTTTTTCAAAGCCATTTGGATTCAGGTGACACTCTGTGATACCAGGCATGGCTTTGAAGGTCACATTATTAGCATCAATCTTGTAGGCTTCCCTTACTGGCCGCATGGTGACCTGCAGAGTAATTCCAAAACAAAACAGGTCATTTGTAGCGTGCACACAAGTTGTAGCAAGGATGTAAATCAGTCTGCCAAATGCTTGTACAGACCCTCCAGTTTAATGTTCCTCAACCAAATCAAGTCATATGCTCCACGTAAACCCTACGACAGATAAGCAGAAGTAGCTGCCCTTTATACAAATTGGAAATTCGGAAGGATTGAAGAAAACATGTTGCTTTGTACTGCAAAATTAACAGTTCGACGCTAAGAAACTAGGTTCAATGTGCGGCAGTTTGAGAGTGCCAATAAATGGTAGACATAGGGCAACTTACTCGGCCAGCTGGGGTGTTGAAACCATTTTTCAACAAGGAGTTTCGGAGACATTTGATGAGATGTGGAAAATCTGAATTGAAGAACAAGTGACGCGTTGGGTCATATGGGTGCTGGACATTGCAGTTAATTGAAGCGGCAGTCCCACGTATTCCCATCAACCTCCACATTTTCCGGTTCCAGCTTGCGCCATCAGTTGTAATAAAATTGACAAAGAGTCCGCTTTTTTCTGCTAGTATTGTAGCTTCAATTATGACCTTGGCGAGGATGTCTGCCTTCATGTTGCTGTTCGTCGCGAAGCAGCCAATGACCTGACTCCATTTTCCTTGGAATGGCACAAAAAGGACTACCATGCCATGGCCAGATGGTGTGCTCTTGTCATTTTGCGTGGTAAACGGGCCCAAGTCTACAAACCCTTCAATTGGACCAGTGCTTCTCACAGACAAATTCTCAGAAAGTTTGAGCTCGTCAATGAGCAATCCCCCGTGCCTTTTGCTGATGTCGAGCTCCGCTGTTTTAACTTTCAGTTTCTTCAGGATTTTCTCATTGAAGCCAAAAAGTGTGCGTTAAATAGATACGTAACGTTTTAACGTTGATTTGCTTGGCAGGGCAAGGATTTTGTTTTTTCGCAAGTGCTCATATAAGCGGGGACTCTTCATCTTCATTATGATGCAGTCAAGTAGCCAGCTTTTGCTGTACCGAAGGCCATTAGGTTTGTTTGACCTTAGCTGCTGCAAAGCAGTGTTTAACAGCTTCTTGCTGACGGGGTGTAATACCCGTGCCACACGGGCACGGAAAATGGCACTTAGCAGTTAAGGCCTTAAGTTCCTGAATGACATTTTTTTCGGCCGAGCTGCTACACGTACAAACTGAATGACATTTGACCCGATGATGTCGATAGCAGCGTCTTCTGAAGGGAGCAATTTTAGAGCAATAATAAAAAAAGATAAACATGGACTTACAATTTTAATCTACCTTCAAATTTAGTGAAACGTAGAAATAAGCATACTACGGTGCCGACGTGTAGTTTGGTGCTGTCTTCTACAACGTTGCAACCGGCCAAAGCAACCAAAGCCATTGCTAGTCATATCCGAAGCCCATAATCAAAATGGCGCCTGCCGCATGTGAAATGTCACAACCCCGACCTGCTCAAGATGTTCGCCGAGCGCGCTTGTTCACTACAGCACTTCTGTGCCTCCGTGCTAAGCATCGCGCTGAACAGCGACGAATACAGCAGCAAAGAGAAGCAGTTACGCGCCAGCTTCACGACATAGAAATCCAGATGATTTCCAACTCTTTCAACTTGATTGCCGCCGCTACTTTGTTGAGCTCTACACATCGTTCTCGGTGGCGTTTTCGTCGTAGCCAGCGATGGTTTGAAGAGACCTTGCCTAACCTAGGCGAAGCCTACTTTAAGAAGTGTTTTCGCGTCTCGGCGTCCACATTTCGGTACATCGTAGAATCATGCCGCAGCGATCTGCAACGTGTCGACACCGCTATGACGGAGGCCATATCGGTAGAAAAAGGGTTGCTGTCGCGCTCTACCGTTTGTGCTCGACTGCCGAAGACTGAACCATTGCTGAACTATTCGTGCTAGGTCGCTCAACTGTGAACAGCATATACAAGGAGTTTTGTGTGGCGATTTTAAGAAATCTTGAGAACTACTGGATAAAGATGCCTTCCCCAGCGGACATGGAAGAGCACATCAGGGATTTTTTTGCAGTCACGGAATTTCCACAAGGCATTGGGGCACTTGACGGTTGTCATTTCCCTGTGTCTCCTCCAAAAGAACATGCTTCAGACTTCTACAATTATAAAGGGTGGTAAGTTGAAAAGGCTTGTTTGTTTCCAAATTTCATTAAAATATTCATTAAATTTTCTTAATGGTTGTGTTTACGCTTATGCATTCCTCTAACAATGTTGCATGTTATATATTTCAAATTACATATTTTTGCTAGCATGGGATTTCGCGATTTTCTGCATAGCGAGCAGTTCTAATTGGAATATTGTTGTTGCTCTATGTGCAGGTACAGCATAATCCTGTTGGCCATGGTGGACCACCGGTATCGCTTCAGATACACAAATGTCGGCTCCCCAGGGCGGTGCCATGATGCTTTTGTGTATGGGAGATCTTCGCTCTGCAAACTCATTGAAAGTGAAGCTTTTCAACGCCCGAAAGCAACTATTGAGGGTGTCCCTGTGCCTCCAATAGTGCTTTGTGACCAGGAATTTGCTTTGTCACCAAACTTGCAAAAGCCATATGCAAGTGCACTACCCAACACACAAGCAGCAGCATACAATTACAACCTGTCAAAGACTAGAAGGGTTGTTGAAAAGCGTTTGGGCGAATGAAGGCCAGATTCCGTTTTGTAATGAAACGCATGGAGTGTAGTCTGAAAACAGCTACATTGGCTATCAGAGCGTGTTGTGTCCTGCATAACATTTGTGAGGGCTTCCAAGAACGAGTTGAGCCTCAGTGGGAACAAGAGGTAGCGATGTGGGATGCTGCCCATGAGCAGCCGGCTCGTACGTCAGATGCGTGTAGCGGCAGTGGTCAAGCTGTAAGGGAAGCACTAGCACAATATTTTTTTGTAAGAGACTCGGCAGTGAGTTGAATAATTCCTACTAGCCCAGCAAGCAACCTGTGAATTCTGTGAATAATTTGTCATGTGCTTTTTTGAATTTGCATGTTGAATAGGTTTTGCTTGCCCGCACAAATTTTCAGTATTCCTCTTTACATTCATGTCAACATGATACGAGGAATGTGTTGTAATGCAAAACTCTGCGGGTAAAATTAGGGTAACAGTCCCGTTTAAGCAATTGCTACATGCAACAACAGGTAGTGCTGTCATCAGTGGTGCGTGTGGCCAATTCTACCTGCATAGTATTCAATGTATAAGTAGAAATAAGCAACTCGTCACTTGAGAAACATTTATTCAATAAATAATGTGTAGCTTCGCCTACTGCGCCAAGAATTTTCCCAGGATGTCAATCAACTTGTCCTCGCGGACAGCAGCCTCCTTCTGCAGCTTTAGATGCTCATTTTGCAGCTGCAGTTCCTGTTCTTTACATTCTCGCCACATGGTGCGGAACATCTTTTGTTCCTTCACCATTTCAAGTACGGCTGAGTCATGCCCAGCTCGCACTCTTTTACGGGAGGCAGCTGGCTTGGCTGCGGCAGCTCCACTTTGTGCTGGGCAAAGCTCGCTTGGTAATTGTGAAGGAACATATGCAGCCGTGGAACTTGTTTCCGGACCTTGCTGTTCATGCGACAGTGGAGCAACCACAAGGAGCTCCGTGTCGACTGTATTCAATGTGGAGGACAATGCGGGCTCATTTTCGAGCACATCCTCCAGATCTTCGCCCGTCTCCATGCTCCTGATGAGCTGCAAAATGTTACAGATGTGCTACTAGTACCGCAATATAAAATTACGTGTGACAGAGGCTAGAGATACAATTTGTTTAAACCATTGACACTGTGCTCAAGGAAATGTGCATACTGACCTGGGAGACGGACAGGTCTCCACAACCACTCTCCACAGCAAGGGTGGGATCGTTCCCTGGCAATGAGCCGAGAAACTTATGAATACGCCAATAAAATGGCCATGGAACAGCCCCAGAGCCTGTCGTCCTTTTTTTTTTTGAGAACGCCCTGTAATAAACAGAAGTGCAAACTCGATTATGATGACAAAAGCAAGCAATTCCAACCAAAACTCGATCAGTGCATCTGTGCGACACCAGCTGAATATTGGCACCAACATTTTATTGTTATAACTACTGCATAATATTAGGTTAAATTGTCGCACTTACTGTGCGTAAAACAGTGTGATAAGCACATTGAATACACTAGCTAAGAGCGTGCAGGGACTACTTGACTGGGCTGGCTTGAGAAGCACCGTCGAGTTCACGTGTGGCTGCAGGAAAAAAAAAAGCGACTACGAGGACCAACTCTTACTACTATTTCACTCGTTTTGTGACCTTGGAGAGAGACTAAACACACGTACAGCCTCCCGCATTTTTAGCTATATCGCACAAGTGCACTATGATTTGGCGTGCGCCGTCTTGAAGGGAACAATGCAGTAGAGGACGCTTGCACTGGGGACTGCTTTGCAGGTGTGCGCGTACTTGTGCCACTCTCGCTGATTATCGCCGCTACAAGGCCACTACAATGTGGGCAGCGACAACCACTCTTCGACTACATAAACGTGCAGACTGATCGTGGTCCTGAACCCCGGTACTGACACGCCAACCGAGCCAGCTCCTTAGCTAGACACACGCGCGAAAGTGAACTACAAATGCTGACCTGTACTTGCTCCGAAGATTTTCGATCTTCGAGTGGACTTGCGCGCGAGTCCTGATGATGCCGTATGTGGCCAACGCTGCCGTTATAGAAGCATAAATTTTGCCATTTCGCTTCTGTCCGCGCAGCCCGGCAAGTTTCTCCTCCCACAGCGTTATGAGGGTGATGGTCTCGTCTTCTGACCAATTAGCGCGCTCGCTGGTGGAGTCCATGTCCTTGTTTGTTTTATTGCGGGTTGGCTGGGGAACGCCGGCGTGGAAAAAAGAAAATACGCAAAGCACGATGGCGATGGCGATGAAAGCGTCCTCGTTGTGTGCTTCTTGCCAACATTTAACACGACTCCGCTTGCACCAGCACTTCTTCTAATGTTGTTGTTTTTATTGCATTACATAAGACCCAATGCGCTGGTTTAGGTGTCCTGTATGGCTTAAACACCTGGAAAATTTGTTTCCAGCTGAATAGGATGCCGTTTCAAATAATTTAAGTAAACCGCACTGAGCAAGCTATGGCGTCGAGAGTACGCATTTCTCAGTCGAATGAGTTCTGGCGAAGGCTTTCAGGTACGAATGACATTAACGCGAATGCCATTTGAACTGCGCGTGTGGCACCGCGCGAATGAAATTAAATCTTAAGGCCTTAGCTACTAAATGCCATTTTCCGTGCCCGTGTGGCACGGGTATAATAAGGCTCCCAATCTGTTCCTGAAGGACATCAGCTTTTTTCGCTGCGACTTGCTGTTGCATTTTCAAAAGGCTCTCCCTTGTATCAGCCAGACGGGTGGAAAGTCTCTTGTTCCTTCTTACTGCAGTTTTCAGCCTCTGAGCAATGTTGTGACGTGCCTTGGTGATCTTATGCTGGGCTCGGGATCGCCGTGTGAGCAAAGCTCGCCTCAGGTAGAGGCAGGATACACATGGCATTCCTGGAAAAGCATGACAGGGTGGTAATCACAATCACTTTTACACTGGCTGCATAATGACTCATAATTCATGAACAAAAAGAGATAAGTACCTTGTTTAGGCACATGGCCAAGGAAATTCCTGCTGAAGTACAGTCCTTGGCGTGTCAACACGTGGTCCGTTAGCTTGGTTGTGAAGAGAGCTTCATCATAGTCCTCGTGTCTCACTGCGCCAGCACACAGCTGCATCGAGGCAGTCTTTCTCAACACGTCCTCCGCCTCTGTTTTGCTCTGCACAGCGCCTTCCTTAATCAAAACGCCTCTAGCGAGCACCTTGAAGCATGTGGCAGACTGCGACTCTGAAAACATAACTACCTTCTCGGAGAGCACTTCTGCAGTAGAGGTCAACACGGCCGTGCAGTATACGACACCGGCGTGGTCGGGAAAACTCTGTTTGCTCCAGTATACTGATGGCATTTCTAAGTTCAAATAAAACTGATTTACATTATCGCATGGTGAAGGTCTAGGCGCTTGTGGGCATTCTTCACAGCCTGCTCCCGAAAGGTATTGGTGATTGACACTGTTTTCCTGCGTACCAATTGCGTCGGCAGTGCGAGGAAACGGCACGGCCACAGCATTATCGGAAGGGAAGAATGCGGGCTTTGATTGCCCGTCAGTCTTTTCTGACCTCTTCCTCTTTCGAGCAGTTCTCTCTTGCGTCAGCTTCTTGGTAAGGTAGGTTGGCAAATTAGGTAAAATGGTTGGCACGGCATCATCGCGGAGAATCGGCTTGCCACGTGCTATCCTCACCTCTTTTCCTTGGATGATGTGCACATAGTCCCTGAGCACAAAACGTGGCTCGAAATGAAGCTCGCATACTGCGCTCGTGTCGTCCAGGGGCTTGTCAGCTCTGTGGAGGTTCTTTTCCCACTCGTTCCGCCTACTTTTATCCTTCGGGACGCCAAAAAAGGACACCTTTGGCCCATCCTTCACATAAACATAGCCTGTTTGGCACCCAGGCGCGTAACAGTGGTTTTGTCGATGCCACGGCATGGCTCTTGCAGGCTATGTGCGAAAAAAACACCGAAGGAAAAAAAAAACCCCACGTGGCGACGTCCACAGAAAAAACGCAGCTCAGCAACTCCAACTAAAACGATCGGGCACTGAGCGGGCACTGGGCCGCTGCGCCGGCTGCGCCGTCGCACCGACGTTCCATTGAAACCGACGCCAGCGCCGCCGCTTGGGCTATCGGAGAAGCTCATATATGTGACCACGGCCGGGCTCGACTGGCGCGCGCGCTCGCTTCTTACGGCCTTCTCACCCGTCGGGGAAACAATGGGAGAGTTTCTCAGCACGTTTCGCCACCCGTCGGCGGTAGGGGCGCTGCGACCCTGACCCTGCTAGGGTGCCTCGATGCCCAGCGCCGCCGTCCAGGGTGGAGACAACCCCGCTGGCGCCGCCATATTGTGTCACACGAGCTGAGACTCAGCTACGCTTGCGTTCATAAAGTGTTACTCGCGGCGCGCTTCCAAGTGCTTTGCCTTGATGAGGATTTTTTTATCGGTGTCCCATCTGCATATCTTTATAACCAATAGCCGTTAACTCGTCGAAGGTCGAAGACGTAAATGTATGGCGCCGGGAACATGCCCCAAGTTGCCTAATTCAATCACATTTAATATGCCGTGTGTAAGTTTAAAATACGCACTATTTTTTTTTTTTTGCGCTTCGATGCTTGGTATAGAAGGTTTGCGACCCCCTGTGTGTGGAAGTTTGTCTTTTTCGCTGTTGTATTTTGGTTTACACGTCACGCCTCCTTTACCGTAGCCAGCCACTCGCGCACGGCGGTTAGTTTCCCTTGCGTTGCGCGTGCTCTTCGCGTTCGTTGCAATTATTTGACGATATCTACGCGCAATTTTTGCTTTTTTTGCCCACAAATCTGTGTGCTGACAGGATTAAGCTGGTGTAAAAATAACTGCGATGTGAAAATAAGGTTTAGTTAGTGCTGTAGAGAAAAATGTAACGTAACTTGTCTGTGTCAATCTTGCGTAGTACACACAAGAAATCAAACGATGCACAAAATACATTTACTTATAATGTCTAGTACAATCAATCATGAAAGATATATGTACATGAAAAATTATATGTACTGTGTGGCGCCTGAAGGTTATGTTTAAAGACGAGATAAAAAATTAATTCGCAAGGTAGGCTCGACACACAATTCGGGATAGAGTTTTTTTTTAATTTATTCATTACATGGGGGGGGGGGGGGTTCAAGTGAGTACATCAACCTTATTACACACAATATAAATCGAAAACAAGAATGCAAACAAGAAAACGCAACCGCGGGTAATATTAATCAAGATATCCAGCCAGAATACATACATCAGCTACCATCGAATACGTCGCATCAGCCAAACACATCGATGGCGAGTACAGAACATTTCATAAATAACCATTAGAACACTGATAACTACATTGAAAAAATAAACAACACTGCATACATATCACGTACAAAAACCGTAAATGAAACTAAGACAGTCAAATACAGATTAGCAATGTTTTTCACTTCGAAAATATAGTCCATGATGATGTAGGGCTGTTGACTTTAACAGACGGCGCCCATCCTGTCGATTTCCCTCGTACTGGTCCTCTTCAAAGTGTTTCTAAGTACAGGTAAAACAACAAAAGTGATTATTGATATGAAAAGTTGCCTTGTAAATACAGAGAACCCATTACAGTGCTTAAAAATAAATTTTAACAGAAGCAATGCTGTATTACCTCACTTCACACGTTTCGAAGAAATGCACAGGCTACAACAGACACCATGCCAGAAAGCGCCGAAACTTTTTGGTCCCATGATGCCCCTTAACTCTACTACACCTGGGCTTATACCGTGCACAGGCATTTAAAGACCGTCACAGTACCCACTAAGATCGGGAATGAGCACGAATGACCATCGGCTTACGATCACCACGCTACAAATATGTACAAGTCTAAAAAATCTGCTATGTAACGTAACACCCTGAGGTCCGCAAGATATCTCCTGAGAATAGAGAAAATCACAATGCTTCGCTTGCCACGTACACAACAGCCGCTCTCCCCAGAAGAAGCACTGCGTTCTTTAGTCCCAAATAACCAGTAGCGAAAAAAGAAACTTAGGGAAAAAAAAGAAACAAGAGACACACGATGTGTGCTTCCCGTGAAAAAGTAAAATAGGTGGTTTACATGACGATTTGTAGCTAATATAAGGCTATTTCGCGGCGAAGCATTTTCGTCAGTTCTTAAAATAGGGGTACTACTCGCATAGACTGCGCCGATCAAAACGGCAAAAGCCTATGCGACGCGCGCTCGCAAACAATAGGCTACTCAGCATCGGTGCAGTGCTTAGTTCGTGAGCGAACGTAGATACGTGAGCGAGGATCAGAGAATACTTTCTTATTTAAATGAAAAACACGGTGCGGTAGTCTAAACATTCTTGACACTTACCTCGCAAATGCAGGAGTTATCCGTTGCCTTCCAGTGATCGCGCTTTACTTGGGCTTTCCATCTCTTCCGTCGCTCTGGGTCCCGGGGGAAGCGAAAACAACGCAGTCCTTTACGCGTCGATCCGGCGCACTTGGGAACACAACAGCCCGTCATGTCGACACGATGCACTTGATAGCTTGTCAGTCATGCGGCTGAACACTGTCTAGCAAGTAGAAGCGTCCGCGAAGCATCCGCGCGCACTGTGCCTCGAACTCAGCACCGGCACCAAGCAATCGCAACGGCTCGCTGTGACACAATATGGCGTCGCAGCGAGAAAGCGGCGGCGCGGGGGCGGTCAAAGGTTGGCACCACCCTGAACGGCGGCGCTGGCATCGAGGCACCCTAGACCCTGCTCCGCGTACATGCGCTTGCCTTCGCGCTCGCACGATCGTTTTCCCGCGCATTTTATTCGGTGCTCTGTCAGTGTCGTTCAGTATGAAGTAATTTGTGGGCTCCGCGCCCAGAAGGACACTAATAAAGTTCTTCATCCATCCATCCATCCATCCTGAAGACGGTCGTACAGCCTTTAGTACGCGCGGCCACAGCCAAGACTTGGCGCCGTTCATTGCAGATCGGTATATAACTGCTGTGTGATGGTGTATTGCTGTCTTCCGTATTGCAAGTCGCGTTCCGGGAAAACACCCGGTGTTTCTTTTCACCAGTTCTCAAGCAATGAGTTTCAAGCCCGAGTTTCTAGCGCTTTTGGACAAGATATTTGGACAAGATAGCATCAACTAATAAAGGGGAATCATAAGATGGACATAACAAAGATCATAGCCTTCTCCTCCGGATGCGCTACTCGGCAAATACATAATTTCACTCTAACTCCTTTTTCCTCACGCAGCAACTCTTTTAAGTATTCTTTTTTTACGCGCACAGTAGTGGACTGGAACCAGCTAAAAAATGACGTCGTCTATGTGCCAACATTAACTTTTTTATCATGTTTACAGTGACATTATTTTGATCGTGCCATGTTTGCAGTGACAGTGTTTTACTTCTTTAGAGTAACGTTGCGTGTGCCCAACCTGTACGCTTTGTATTTATTCAAATAACAGTTTTCTTTATTACCGTGTGCATTTTCTGTACATAACAATGTATTCGTTATGCTTGTACCACCCTGCTAAAATCACCGCATTGTGATTGCAGTATTTATAAAATAAAAATAAATAAATAATAGCGTTTTTTTTCAATAAAGCCTCCGAACACCTGCCATGCAGGAATGAACTAGAAGTACTCGAAAGAGCAGTGCAGCCCTATTTACAACGCGCTCCCATCTTGAGCTGCCCTGAAGGTGTTGACGACAGTCGTGCGATACGATCCGCAAATCTAATTACCGAGAAGTTTCTGAGAATACTCCTTGTAAATCAGTCAAACCAACTGACTGAAGAAAACAACAAGCCTTCGGCCTATATGTACACAAGGCGCCAAGGAAACCCTTCAGATTGTAATTGTGAATAAGACGCATTTGTGAGCTACTGTGCCCGCAAGAGTTTTCGCCTGAAAGTATGGCAACCATTGTAAGTGCCCTACGAGCAATAAATATTTATTTTCTTTCCTCAAAATTCATTTGATGGCGGAGAGCTGTTCTCCCGGCGCATGCATCCCAAGTGAATTTAAAGAAGCTTGATGTATTAATACAGTTGCACTGCATTCATTTATAAGAAGCCTAGATGAACTATTTACGAGTCCTCTACAATTAGGCGACTTGTTCTTGAATGCACGGTGAGGTAAGAAGCGCGCCCGACCCAATATTCCAGCGTTGCGCGCCTGCACAGATCGGCTGGGAGCAGCTGAGCAAGAGGGTGGGGTCGCAGCGCCCCCCTCCAAGCAGCGGCGATAGGCATGAACTAGCCCCGATGCGAAGGCCGTAAGAAGCGAGCGCGCGCGCCAGTCGAGCCCGGCCGTGATGTGACATTCGTGGAGCCGCCGCATCGCATAGGCGCCGCCGGAGAGTGAGCCCACTGCCCCCTTCTAGTACACTGTACCCAGACACAACACTCGCGAGCAACAGAATCGTGCGACGCACCTGCTTTTTCAGCCGCCATGTTTGTTTTGATGTCTCGCAGTGCAGCAGCGGCCGCGCCGCTGGTTGGTTGGCCGGTTGTAATCCCGCAGCGTATTCTTTCCCATAATTCCTGATGCGATACGCTTCTGTTTACATGCGCCGCTGAAATGCGCATTCTGCATCTCAAACTACCCTTGTTTGGCGCATTGGATGCGATACGCCTTCCTAGCGAATTACCTCGTTTACATGAGATGCGATACGCTTGAAAGCTGATACGATACGCCTCTGTCGTATTCATGTAAACGCCGCTATTGAGTGCAGCCCCACTTACTGCCGGAGGAAACCGTGGCGCCGTTTTTTGCGATACCTTCGACCACGCCCTTCGAAGAGCCATCGTGGACGTCGCATCGCCGACGGACTCATCAAGTTAACCTGCTCCGAGACGTCACCGCACAGAGTGATCGGTGTGTGCTAGAGTTCTGGCGACGGACCACAATCGCGCAGTATTGCGCAGTTCTATGCCTTTCTTTTCCTTTTGTTTCCTTCTTCATTTTTTCTTTTTTCTTCTTTTGTTTTTTTTTCTTAATTTTCTCACGTTCTTTTTTAGTTCTATTTTCTTGCTCCCCTTCGGACGTACTTTTCATAAAGCTAACAGGTCGGACCTGTTATCATCATTACGGGGGGTACGGGGATTTGTTTTCCTTTTTTTATTCTTTTTCCTTTTTTTTGGCATGCGAATGTCGCTACTTGTCTCTGACTCTACTTTTTCATTCAAATGCTCCGCACCATGTTTCTGAGCTTGATGAGACGTCTTAGGACACGTACGCATTACCGTAGCCCACCTATTATTTTTCGTATTGGCTTTTATCACCAAATTTTGCGCTTTGGGTTCTGTTTAACAACTCCTATTCATTTACGTTACTTGGCTTTAAACCTGGTATGCATTTTTGCAGGGACAGGTTTTCGCCAACATTTATTTTTGCTTTTAGGAATGACGGGGAAGTAGTCGGCCGGGGCGGTACATCCGCCAAGTGATAATTCGAGAGAGCCATCTGTTGCTCACCCCAACGTAGAAAGAAGGGAGAAAATGCAGTCAGTCCTGGATGTTATTGTTCCTGTGTAAATGTTTCGAGACAAACGCCAGGGCGGGTTCCAAAAAGATTTTTCTTGCTTTTCATCAGAGTGCGAGACCGGACGAAGGGATGAAGAGCGTTACTGAGTCCGGCTCACGAGTAGCACGGGCAATCGCGCCATGGCGAGGCGCGATTGCCCTAGCCATGCCTAACACCAGGCAGGTGTATCCTATCTCGCGGTCCCCGCCGCAGCTTACAGGCGACGAACGGTCGCCCGATCACAGGGGTCGGACTTTTCTGATGATGGAGACGCGGTGATTGCGCGTTTTTGCGCTTTGATAGATGAAAGGCCCGAGAATTCGGAGGCGCAGCTTCCTGGCGGCGGCGAGGAAGAGGACGCTCTGTCTTCCGTGTCTGAGGCCACTGCGGTGGCCGCCGCGCTTCCCTCGGACCTCAGGAGCCGAGTCCAACGGCGAATCCGCGAAATAGAGGACGAGATTCTCAGTTATTGCACGCTGGCGGAATAAGGTGCCAGTCGAGGCACGGAAATTTATCATGTCTAAGTTATTTCAGATGGTAGCCTTTCCTGAGAGCGGACGCGGCCACGGAGCGCGGCGCGACGCTTGCGTTGCATGGGCAGATTGCCGACGTGCGCCGGGAGAATGCGGCCTTGCAGAATCAACTGCATTCGCAGCCGCGGCCTGCCCTCCAGGACGACTTCCCGGCCCTGAGCGGAGAGTCGAAACTCGGACCCGACTTCCCGGCACGTGCTGCCGGCGCCAGTGTTCTTGGCGGTCGGTCGGTGTCGCCGACGTCGGTGTCGCCGGGCGCGCTGCCGTACGCGGCGGTCCTTGGCGCGGGCCCTGCGCATGCCCGGGCGGGGCACCCCGAGGGAGCGGCGGCGCGGGCGCCGTCTCAGCAGACGCACAATCACGTGGCGTTCTTGACGCCGACTGCTCAGACGACGACGCGAGACGTCCTGAGACTTCTGAAGAAGAACATCGACCCTGGTGCCAAGCACATCAAAGACATCAGCCTGCTCCACACCCGGTACGGTCTGACCGTTTTCTCCAACAACAAACAATCGCTTGACAATTTGCAGCATGCAATTAAAGACAACTCCGTGACACGCGCGTCCAGGTTAGTTAGACTGGGGCAGAAACGTAACCCCCACGTAAAGTTTAACGGTGTGGACCCTGACATCGCGCCCGACGAATTCCTGCGCGTTCTCAACGAGAGGAACGAAGGCCTCGACTTAGACCTAGAAAAGTGTAAAGTGCGAGTGACGTTTCGGGAACGAGCGGGCACGAGTGCGTTTGTTGGCGAGGTCGACCCCGAAGTGTTCAAGCGAATTATGAAGCGTCCCCGCCTGTCTGTCGGATGAACATAATTATGTTTTGGCCTCCGAGGATTTGCACGTACCTACGTGCACGTACTGCGCGACCTATAGACACGGTCGCATGACGTGTCCGCATAAAGACGACCCAGCCAAAGCGACGTGCATGAAGTGCGGTGGAAATCACTAACGTGCAGGGTCCGAATGGGAGATGATGCAGTATGCTGCACCGAATGCAAGAAGCTCGGCCATGCAACAACACACCCGACATGCTTACCGAGTTGCTCGGTCCTCTTGGAGAAGGTAGCGCGGCTCAGGGCGCGCACTAATTACGGAGCGTAGCGCAGAGCGTGCGAGCTCCGGGGGGAGGGCAATGGGCCGGACAAAGCTACGTTTGGACAGGCAGCGAGCGCGTCGTGCGTTTGGTGGATAACCCAGCCAGGTTCTGGGCGGCTGGTACTTGAACCGGGATGACCGCTTCAGTAAAACTTGTAAGGTAAATCTGGATAATTCCAAACGCGCGACAGCGGCGATCACAAGAAGGATGGAGGAATGCGGGATTTCAGTGGCGGCCATATGCGATCCGAAGGGAAGCACACCACGTTTGCCGCCGCAATTTATATATTTTGGCGAGAAGGAAGGCGCCCTTAGCGCGGTTGTGGCACGCAGGCCGCGATTCGATATGTTTCCAATTTACGTATCACAGCTGGTGGTCGCGGTACGTTGTAGCGGGGCCGACTATGAGTGGATGGTTATTTCGGCGTATGCACCCCCACACAAGCCGATGGACGCGACGCTCGATGGAATCGCGACCAGCCTTGTGAGATGCAGTGTAATTGTGATAGGCGATTTCAATGCTCGTCACGAAATGTGGGGCCCATGCGCAAACGACAACCGAGGTTCGCGCCTCATTGAATTCGCGGTGGCAAATGGATTGGTGGTGCTGAGCGACGCAGCTTCGCCGCCCACGTACACTAACACGTATACCCAAAGTTAGATAGACGTGACCCTGGCAACCCCGCACTTAATCAAGCATGGTTACGCATGGAGCGTTGCCGACGACGACTCCTTTTCGGAGCACCAATTCATTGACGTCGTTATACACACCGGCACGCAGCGGCGGGAGAAGCGTCTCACGCAGTGTGGCAGGCGAATGCTTATCGCGAAATTAAAAGATCACGCACGGTTTGAAAAAGTGAGCGGTGCGGTCGTAGGGTCGAGTCAGGCACTTGACATGATTGTCATGAAGATGTACGAAATCATTGGGAAAGAAAGCAAGAAGCAAATGAAACCGGTCGCGTACAACAAAAAAGGAAAGAGCTGGTGGACGCCGGAACTGAACATACAGAAAAGCACGTGAATGCCATGCGTCGCCGGTTTCAGCGATGCAGCGACACTGCGCTCAGTGCCGTACACAAAGCATCTTATTGCGCGGCACTAGCCAAATTCCGGCGGAGCATCGAACGAGAGATAGACTGTGACGTGCTCCCTCAAGGGATGCAGAAGATAGCGCCAACCTTTCCCTTTCCCTCAAGAACCACTTATCATCATCATCAGAGATAGACTACGCCGCGAAAGAAAAATGCACCGCGTGTAGCAAGCGGTCTTTGTTTGCGGAGCCGTTTAAAGTGGCGTTCGATAAGACGAACACACGAACCGTTTTGCCCCCACTACGACTAACCGACGGTGGTTTGACGGAGGGTGTGCTGCAGCAGAACTCTTATTGGACACGTTCATTGCCAGGGACAATTAGGCTCTCGATGCACCGTGTCACAGTAACATCCGTCAGCGGTTGCAGCAGCCTTACCGCACCGCAATCGAAGACTTTGATTTCACGAAAGGTGAAATAGACGCGGTATTGGGCAAAATGACCGCGAGTGAAGCACCCGGACTGGACGGCCTTGCGACGGACATTGTCGCGGCCGTGTTTCGTGCGCACCCATGTTTCATCCTTATGATATTTAATGCGGCACTTGCTCTCGGACATTTCCCGAAAGTCTGGCGGCAAAGCCGGGTAATTTTCATTCGAAAAACAGGCCGTCCACTGGAATTACCAAGTGCTTACGCCCGATATGCATGTCGTCTATTTTGGGGAAGGTCCTAGAGAGACTATTATATGGCCGATTATATCATTTCTTGGTAGCGCGAGGCCTCATTCACCCATTCCACTATGGGTTTACACATGGCAAGAGCTCGGTAATGGCGTTACAGGATCTATGCTCATTCATCCGCATGCACCGGTCCCGGAACACACCAGTCACTTTAATCTCATTGGACTTCCAAGGGGCGTTTGACAGCGTGTGGCATCCCTTGGTACTTCAATACTTTAGGGAGCGCGGATGCCCGGACAACTTGGTGCGCTTGCTGCACGCGTTCCTAACTCATCGCCCGGTCACGTTTCGCTCGCGCTCTGGGGCGGTCACGGCGGAGGCGTCGTTGAGGAGCCCTCAGGGATCTCCACTGTCGCCTATGCTCTGGAACACAGTGGTGGACGGTCTGCTGCGATTGCAGATGCCGGAGGGCGTCCTCGTGCAGGCGTACGCGGACGACACCGTTGTACTGGTTCCGGCCAAGAATAGGCAGGAAACGATTGCAAAGGCCACCGACGCGATCGGCCGCATTCAGGAATGGTCGCGAATCAGCAAAGTGAAGCTGAATCACGAAAAGACCATCTGTGTTCTCTTCTTTTTCGGCAAGGGCGGCATGGAGAAGAGCCTGCCCACAATTAAGATCGACCGCGACAAAAAAGACATCAAATTTCTCAACGCGGTGAAGCTCTTGGGCGTGATGATCGACCGGCGTCTACCTTTCTTTGATCATGCCAAGAATCTTCAGCGGAAGGTCGAAACGCAGGCGATGAAATCTGTTTCTTTTCTGAATATGCACGCGGCGCTCACCCCCACGACCAAACGCCAATTTTACAGGCAAGTCCTGTTGCCCGCCGTGACGTATGCATCGCCCATTTGGTGGACAGAACGACCTGGTTGCCGGCTAAAAGCTTGAATAAATACCGTGCAGCGAACGATGCTTCTCGCGTTGACCGGGGCGTACCGCAAGACGTGCACAGAAGCGCTCCAAATTTTACTTGACCAGCCGCCTATAGATTTGGAGCTGAACCGGCTAAATACAGAGTTTGAATTGTTCCAAAAGCGCACAGTGCGGTGACGTTTGGAAAGTTCTCGTTCACGCCTGACGAGGTGCTTTACGCGCACAATAGCTGGCAAGAGCACCCGTCGCGTGTGAGAGGTTACGATTTCGTTAGACTGAGCACGGCTGATGCGAACGAAAAATCGCGGCATCCGGGAACACATGTATACACCGACGGCTCTTTTACATCTTCGTCGGCGGGGGCGGCAGTCGTCGTGTTGCGTCCGAACGACAGCATGGTCGCGGTGCTTAAATACCGACTGAACGCCGCTTCGAGTGCCTACTGCGCCGAAGTGTTTGCTTTTAAAGAAGCGCTTCGCTTCATTCAACAGCACGCCTCATTCAACAGCACGAATGTGTTCCCCCCGTGCATATCTATTCCGACAGTCTATCGCTGCTAACGGCGCTAGCTGAATCAAAAACGAAAGACCAACGAATTTATGAGATCAAACAAGCGGTGGCACAACTGACCGTACACTTGACAATTTGCCTCCATCACGTGCCCGCCCACAGCGGAGTGTACGGAAATGAACTAGCGGATTTGGCGGCAAATGCAGCGGCGACGTCGGGGATCAGTCGAGAAGTTAAAAAGTCATTCCGAGTTGTGCGACGCGCATTCCACGCTGCAGTGGCCGCCGAGTGGAACACTCGATGGACGCATGACCATCGCGACACGGAACTCTACAAATGGGTTCCGGTGGCTTCTCGAGTCGCGAGGCTTTAGGGGCGAAGCTCCTTATAGCGGCACCCGTTCGTCCCCGTCGTAGTAGTAGCCACATCTAGTTTTATGAATTGCTCAATACATGGCGTTGTGTGTCCGTATACGTATGTATACCCATATATACATATATATGTATACGTATAGTATAACCGGAAGCCGACTTCCGTTTCCACTTCCGGTTCCGCTTCTGGTTCCGGAAGCCAGCTTCGGGCTTCCGGAGAACGCTTCCGGCGTTTTATGAAAAAAAAATTCCGAAAGTTGTGTCCGTAGCGCGGAATCGAACCAGGGACCCCTCGCTTCCAAACGCGCGGTGCTAACCACTACGCCACGAAGCGCACATAGACACACGCACCACGATGGCAATAAATACCCAACATTAACGAAAGGCCGCGTTTCTAGCGCGTTACGGCACGTGTAAGAAGCTGGTGTAAGACGTTGTGGCCTCTCCGCCTTACCTTCAACGCGTTTCGAACGCGCTGGCCAAGGCGGTGCAAGTCAAGTTCAAGTCGAGGAGCGTTTATGAATACGGGGGGTATACTCTCTCAGCAGTCATGTGATGGCGTCGGCAAACGCGGTGCACGTTCCGGCATGTGTAAAATGGCTGCGTAAGACGCTGTGGCCGCTCCCCCTTACTAGAGAGTACTGCACGTTTCTAACGCGTTTGTGCTAGCGTCCCCTTAAGCGGGAGATCCGATGATTCCCTCCGGAGCTTCGCCCACTCATCATCATTCACCCCGTGGATATGCTGTGATTTTTTTTTACCCCACCAAGAGCACTTATCACATTGCTGACGGCACATGGGCGGTTCCCGTATTACTTTGCCCGCTTCCGCGTGCAACGTGATTCACAATGTCCATGCGGCATGGTATGTGAGGATGCCAATCAATTCCTCAACGAATGTGCACTAACGCGAGCAGTTGCGGCTAAGTTGAGATTACCGGGAGAACGCGCCATTGAAATTCAACGACACCGAAGGCTGTTACAAAGTGTGCAGTCTTGCGCATACCTCACGCGAATAGTTGCTACAATTAGCGCCTACATCCTCGATTTAGCCAAAAACCTCGCATGATAACAAACCGTAAGCGCTGCCGTTTGCGCGCCGTTAGGTAGCCCAGCATTCTTTCGTCGGCTGTCGTGTGCATCGGACACAGGAATCATGAGCTCCAGCGGAGCGGCGTTCGCGGCCGTGTGCGGTCGCGGAAACAGGCTTGACGAAGTGGAAGATAGCGAGTATCAGGTTATTTTGCCGACTCTGCCCACCGGACGTGTTGTTTTAAACACGGTTTTTTTTTTTGCACGGAGACGTGAGAGTGCGACCGTTCAGAGTCGAATGTTTTCGAGACGCGCTGACCAAGACCGGAACGCTCCCTGACGTGGTGGCGTTGGGGGCGTACCAGATCAACCACGTCTGGGCTGTGACTTTGAGCAGCGCGGAAGCAACCAAGCGACTTCTCGCCTTCAAGGAGCTAAACGTGAAGGGACGCCGGTGCCTCATCCTGGACCCGGAGAATCAACAGGTGAAGCTGCGGCTCCACTGGATGCTTCACGGCGTGACCGATGAGGACATTCGGACGGCGCTAGCGGCGTTTGGAAAAGTGACCGAAGTGGCCCGTGAGCGGTGGCGTGTTCAAGGCGTCCAGGAAAAGGGTTCAACGACCAGAACCGTGCTTCTAAAGATGAAGCCTGGGATGAAGGTCGAGGACCTGCCGCACCAGATAAGAGTTGCAGGAGAGCTGGCCCTGGTAGTGGCGCCTGGACGGCCGATGCAGTGCTTGCGCTGCCGCGGCACAGGCCACGTGCGCCGAGAGTGCAAGATACCACGGTGTTCGAAATGTAGACGGTTCGGCCATGGTGATGCGGAGTGCGTACGGACGTACGCAGCGGCTACAGGATCCGCATCGACGGAGGAGGCGGCGGACCACCTCATGGATGTCGCCGAGGCGGAAGAAGCTGCAAAATGAGCCGGGCAAGACATATCAGAAGCGAATCCTGATTCTTCGGCTCGTGACGGAAGAGGCAAAGATTTGTCCAACAAAGAAAGCAAACAACCGCCAACGACACACGGTGAAGGAACAGAAGGCGGAGGGGCGAGTGATGCAGAGGGCCGACCAGAGCCGGACACATCGGAACCAGGGAGCAGCCAGGAGCCCCTTGTTAAGAGCGGCGCCCGAGCGACGAGCGTCACCGGCGCAGCGAAACGCACGCACGCCGAACGCGGGAACGAGAAGGATCAAGCGACAGACGCTAGCAACGAGGATCCTCCGACGAAAACGACGCAAGGGAGACGACTAGGCTTAAGACCAAGACCAACTGTACCGACGGACGCAAGAGCCGCCGAAAAGCAGGCCTTGCAACAAGGCCGACCTCCCCAAACAGACGGCACTGGTGACAACAAAAGCGTCTAGCGACGCGCTAGACGCGAAAGGTAAGCGCTATGCTCTCGTTCTCTTCTAACCGCTGCAAAATGGCTTCTGCTCTTACGCTTAAAGTTGCCAGTCTAAATGTGCGAGGTTTAGCCACGAAGAAAAAGCAGAGCCAAGTGCTGCGCCTTTTAACTGAGCAAGGTATCTATATGCTTGGTATACAAGAGACAAAGGTCGAAGGGGTCGAGGAGACCGAGAGCATGGTGCGGCGTTTCACGTCTAGGTTTTGTGCCATTGTCAGTCACGCAGTTGGTACTTCTGCCGGTTGTGTCTTGTTTGTCAAAAGCTAACAGGTCTCCTGTTTCAGTCGGCATGTTTCACTTCCTTCAGGACGAGGAGTTGTCTGTTATTTTGTGTTTTGCTCTACTCAATGGAGCGCTGTCTGCAGATAGGCCCCCACCGCAGTTGATGAGAGGGCGGCCTTTTTCGAATCCGTTCAGCAACATCTGAACACGGAAAGGCAGCTCATCCTGTTGGGCGACTTCAATTGTGTTCTGAGCGCCAGTGACAAAACTAGCGGGCGCACCTTCAGGGATAAAAGTACTGAGGTTCTTTTTCGCTTAATTGACGATTTTGCTTTGGAGGATGCGGGCGAATGTCTGGTGAGCAAGAGCCAGCTTAAGTACACTCATTTCCAGGGTACCAGCCATGCTCGACTCGACAGGATTTACGTGTGTGCATGCTTCGTCCCAAAGTGCCATGGCTATGCTGTAGTGCCCGCACCTTTCTCGGACCATTGCATGGTTGAATGTTCCATCGGAACCAAAAAACGAGGCAGCAGTTTCCAGTGGGACCTTTGGAAATTGAACAACCAACAGCTCAATGATGTAGAATTCACCAGAGGTGCGGAGGAAGAAAGTAGTAAAGTCACTGGTGGTGGAATTCATGAATTGGGCCAGGAATGGGAACTATGCAAGCAACAGATCAAAATAAAAGCTATTGAAAGGGCGAGCTGCATGCGTTACCAGGAAAAAATAAATGAAACGCAGTTAAAGACTATGCTAGAAAAATTACTAGCTCTGGAGTGCAACGCGCCTGGCTTATACATGAATGACGTCAGAAAGATAAAACAAAAGCTAGAACTGAACGCAGAAGAACGCTATCGCGGAGCGCTTGTCCGCGCCAGAGCGCAGGAACTAGACGCGGCGGAGACGCCCACAAAGCGGGCGTTAGGGATGGAAAAAGCGCACGCAAGGCGGAATCACGTCAGTGAGATAGAATGGGCGGGACGCAGCTACGACAGATAATGAAGAAATCGGGCAAGCTTTCTTTGAGTATTATCAGGCATTGTTTGATCAGCGGAATGTTGACCTGGACTGGTTTAAAGAAGTTTTTCTTAGGGCGATACCACGATTAGACGAGGAACGAAAACTAAGACTGGAAACGGCCATTAGCGAGCAAGAAGTACAGCGCGCAATAGATAATTTAAATCCTGGGAAGTCACCTGGGCCCGATGGCTTGAGTGCAGCCTTCTATAAAGCATTCAAGGAACAACTAGCTCCATTGCTGACTGCAGTATTTAATGAGGCATATGAAGTAAATGCATTACCGCAGTCGTTTGGGACGTCACATACTGTACCTATTCCGAAAACTGATAAAGCAGATAAACTTAAGCAGGTATCGTCGTACAGACCTATCGCTCTGACAAACGTGGACTATAAAATTCATATGAAGGTTCTTGCTGGGCGACTACAGAGTGTTATAGGCGAAATTGTCGGCCCTCACCAAGCGTGTGGGATCAAAGGTCGTTCCATCGTTTACAACATTGACAAGGCGCGATGTGTACTCGAATGTTGTGATGCCACATATGCACGTGTGGCGTTACTACAGTTGGACTTAGAAAAGGCTTTTGATTGTGTGCCACATTGTATTTTGTTTTGCATATTGGACAACATCAATATCGGTTCAGTCATCCGAGAGGGAGTGACTTTGGCGTACCGCAACTGCACTACGAGGCTAATTGTTAACAAATTGCTGGGGGCCCCCATAAACTGTACGACGTTCGGTGCGCCAGGGTTGCCCCCTCAGCCCTCTGTTGTTTGACATCTATATAGAAGCGGTGTGTCTTAATATAATACAGAACGATGCAATCCATGGATTCAATCTACAGGCGACCGAGGTTAAATTGCTCGCCTATGCAGATGATGTCGCGGTTCTTTGCAGGGACAAGGAAAGTATTTCCAGAACAGTCGAAGGAGTGAAGCGCTTCAGTGAGGTAACCGGAAGTGGGGTAACTGGGGTAAGTGCCTGGGTTTTGGCACGGAGAATGGCCTTCGACCCCAGACACATTTGCCAACGTGGCTTGGGTTACGACGCCACCAAGGTACTTGGGGGTGCCGCTGGAATTTTATAAAGACACTGATCCATACTGGCGAGCGCAGGCGCAAGAGACGCGTGAAAAAGCGGACCGATGGAAAAGTTCTGGTCTATCAGTCTTCGCAAGAGCTACGGTATGCAACCTTTTTTTGATCAGCAAGTTGTGGTACGTAATGCAAGTGCTGCATTGTTCCCGAGTAAATGTGCAGAAGCTGCACCGTGTGTTTGCTGTCTTTGGGCGTCCAGTTGGGAGAGGTGCAGCCGCACGAACTTGTTTCGGCAGGTGAAGGCCGGTGGTTTAGGACTGGGACATTTGTTTGTGCGACAGATTGTAAACAGGTTTTTATTTTTCCGAGATGTTAGAGACCCATTCCTGCGTACGGTGTGTCAACAAAGACTCGGGCGTGCATTGCCGTAATTTTGTGGTGACGACGCAATATGTTTCAGGTGGCGTTCGTGGTTTCTTCAGAGAAATTGTTGTAAGTCTCAAATTTCTAAACACACGTTTTTCGATGGAGTATTTGAGTAGCGTTAAAAGGAAAAAAATGTACAAAGATGTTTGTGACGTGGTGTTTCCCGTGCCCTTGTACAGGGCCGTATACTCTGGAGGCCCAGGTGGAAATGTTTTAAAGAGAGTTAAAAAAATGCAGGTGTCGCCGGGAACCAAAACCTTTTTTTTCATGTTACACACTGGAACTTTAACTGTTAAGTCTTTTCTAGAGGAAAGGGGTTTCTTTCTACCTTGGGGTTCCCACTGCCTCATATGCAAGCAGCTTGAGACAATAGACCATGTTTTTCTTCACTGCTGGGAAGGGGTATATTTTTGGGATGTGCTACAAAGAACCATTAAAAAAGAATTACCGCTCGACTCTTACGGGATCAGGTACCTGCCAAACAGATAATGAGAATGGTTTTCCGTTTGACCAGATTACTGCTGATGGGCCTCCACAGTATATGGCGCTCCCGAATGGCTGGCTATTTTTGTGACCCAGACGCAAGACCAGCACGCATGTACTTCCGCGAAGAGTGCACAGGTTTCTGGAGATATTGAAAGCACAAACAGATGTTCCTGAGTGGCTGTCAAGGCTGGAGCCTTTGGTAGTGCTCAGGGAATTTTAAAATGACAACACTTGGCCGCAGTGGCAGTTGGCCACTTGAGCGATCTGGCGTACTGTCTATTGTTGTGTGTTCTTTCTTGTACTGTGTCGAAGCCCGGCAATAAAGAAAAAGAAGTTAGGTAGCCCAGCGCTGGAGGAACCCGGACGACCGAGTGGGATGCAGGCGTGCACAGCAGCCAAGACGTGGGCTGCATGTCGGTGACGGGCTCTGCGCTATCCGCCCGTACATCTCACGTCGCATCGAACGGCACCGCCACCGTCGCTCCAACGAGACAGTGGGAAAGGAGGGTCGGGTCACTTCGCTGCGCGGATTCAAATGTCGGCAGTTCGAATACCACCGTCCGAATTCTTTCTTTGTTCTAAGCCTCTTTAGTTTTTTTCTTTTTTCCTGCCTCACGTTTTTATCTCACGCCCGCCTATACACGACAGATTCAAACACGTCCTTGTTCCCGTCGCATGCGGGCCATTGGACCAAACATGGGGAGGCTTTGCCTCGCCCGCATGACGGGGGCAAGTGGCGTACGCCTGCCTGCATATATAAGATTCTGGAGAGAGCGTGTCAGACCGTACCGACAGCTCGCGACCCAGGAAGACACGGATGATGGCGACCTGGCAGGAGCAAGCTCCAGGTGGATTCCTCGTCCCGCGTTTTGGACCTCAGAACGGAACCGGTACCCAAACCTGGACCGTGTGTGACGGTGTGTGTGGCGACCAGTGTTTTCTTTCTTTTTTTCTTTCTTTTTCTTTCCCCCTATTTTTTTTTTTTACTTTTAAAATGGGGCAAGTTTCGGCACTGTTGAACAGCATCTTTCTGGCGTTGCCTTCCGGTCTGACGGGCAATTGCGGCACCAGAACGTTGTAGATGCTGCCGAATTTACAGCATGTTGGTGGCAAATAGTCGATGCCCACAAAGACCTGAGACACTCGAAGTGACTTGAACTTTCACGGCCTTCTTATTCGGCTCTCTGTTTGCCAATCTCTGTGTTCTTTAATTTTATTCTTTTCTTACTTTCGTGTATTTCTATTTCTTCTTTTTCTGACTTTCTCGTTTGTGTACCTTTCTGTTTTTATCTGTCTTTATGTTTTTTTTTCTTTCTTTTTACTTTCACGCAAGCCCTCTGGACTTGCTCACGTGTCATTTATCTCTCTACATCACCCTCGGTATTTTTCGTCCATGTGTTTCTTTCCTTATTGTCTTTTATGTTTAGTGGCACTTGTGCTGGCTGGGAAGGGGGGAATTTTCTTCACCTTTTTTTATGGCATGCCCATGCCAACTCGACTCTGCCTCTTTATTTTCCTTTCATTATTAAAAGCTCTGCGCGAGGGCTTCTGAACTCGATGAGACGCCACAGGACACCGATGTGTTACCGTTGCCCCAAAATTTTTCTATTGGCTTTATCACGAAATTTGCGCTTTGGGTTCTCTTTACAACCCTATTCATTTACTTTTATTTGCTTTAAACCTGGTATGCGTTTTTTTCAGGTACAGGTTTTCCGCAACAATTATTTTTGCTTGCTTTTAGGAATGCCGGGAAGTAGTCGGCCGGGGCGGTACATCCGCCAAGTGATAATTCGAGAGTGCCTTCTCTAGCGTAGCGAACGTAGAAGGCGCAAGCTTCAGTCGGTCCTGGATTTATTGTTTTGTTTACATGCGTAGAGATAAATGCGACGGTGGCTCCCAAAAGGATTTATTGCTTTTCAACAGAGTGCGAGACCGGCCAAAGGGCTGAAGAGCATTGCTGAATCCAGCTCAGGACATATGGCCATTTAGAGGCGAACATCAATGAAGTTTACTGGGGCGTTACATCCGCCAAATGATAATTAGAAAGTGCCATCTCCAGCGTAGCGGAACGTAGAAGGCACAAACTTCAGTCGGTCCTGGATGTTATTGTTTACATGCGTAGAGATAAAAGCGACGGTGGCTCCCAAAAAGGATTTTATTGCTTTTCAACAGAGTGCGAGACCGGCCAAAGGGCTGAAGAGCATTGCTGAATCCAGCTCAGGACATATGGCCATTTAGAGGCGAACATCAATGAAGTTTACTGGGGCGGTACATCCGCCAAATGATAATTAGAAAGTGCCATCTCCAGCGTAGCGGAACGTAGAAGGCACAAACTTCAGTCGGCCCTGGTTGTTATTGTTTACATGCGTAGAGATAAAGCGACGGTGGCTTCCAAAAAGGATTTTATTGCTTTTCAACAGAGTGCGAGACCGGCCAAAGGGCTGAAGAGCATTGCTGAATCCAGCTCAGGACATATGGCCATTTAGAGGCGAACATCAATGAAGTTTACTGGGGCGGTACATCCGCCAAATGATAATTAGAAAGTGCCATCTCCAGCGTAGCGGAACGTAGAAGGCACAAACTTCAGTCGGTCCTGGATGTTATTGTTTACATGCGTAGAGATAAATGCGACGGTGGCTCCCAAAAAGGATTTTATTGCTTTTCGACAGAGTGCGAGACCGGCCAAAGGGCTGAAGAGCATTGCTGAATCCAGCTCAGGACATATGGCCATTTAGAGGCGAACATCAATGAAGTTTACTGGGGCGGTACATCCGCCAAATGATAATTAGAAAGTGCCATCTCCAGCGTAGCGGAACGTAGAAGGCACAAACTTCAGTCGGTCCTGGATGTTATTGTTTACATGCGTAGAGATAAATGCGACGGTGGCTCCCAAAATTATTGGTTTTCAACAGAGTGCGAGACCGGCCAAAGGGCTGAAGAGCATTGCTGAATCCAGCTCAGGACATATGGCCATTTAGAGGCGAACATCAATGAAGTTTACTGGGG
Organism: Dermacentor silvarum; assembly: GCF_013339745.2. Classification (NCBI taxonomy): domain Eukaryota; kingdom Metazoa; phylum Arthropoda; class Arachnida; order Ixodida; family Ixodidae; genus Dermacentor; species Dermacentor silvarum. The sequence continues at coordinate 16,911,136 of NC_051162.1, forward strand.
CGGTACATCCGCCAAATGATAATTGGAAAGTGCCATCTCCAGCGTAGCGGAACGTAGAAGGCACAAACTTCAGTCGGTCCTGGATGTTATTGTTTTTGTTTACATGCGTAGAGATAAATGCGACGGTCGGTCCTGGATGTTATTGTTTTTGTTTACATGGGTAGAGATAAATGCGACGGTGGCTTCCAAAAAGGATTTTATTGCTTTTCAACAGAGTGCGAGACCGGCCAAAGGGCTGAAGAGCATTGCTGAATCCAGCTCAGGACATATGGCCATTTAGAGCCAAACATCAATGAAGTTTACTGGGGCGGTACATCCGCCAAATGATAATTCGAGAGTGCCATCTCCAGCGTAGCGGAACGTAGAAGGCACAAACTTCAGTCGGTCCTGGATGTTATTGTTTCCTTACATGCGTAGAGATAAATGCGACGGTGGCTTCCCAAAAGGATTTTATTGCTTTTCCACAGAGTGCGAGACCGGCCAAAGGGCTGAAGAGCATTGCTGAATCCAGCTCAGGACATATGGCCATTTAGAGGCGAACATCATGAAGTTACTGGGGCGGTACATCGCCAAATGATAATTCGAAAGTGCCATCTCCAGCGTAGCGGAACGTAGAAGGCACAAACTTCAGTCGGTCCTGGATGTATGTTTACATGCGTAGAGATAAAAGCGACGGTGGCTCCCAAAAATGATTTTATTGCTTT
>NC_051162.1:16911939-17056256 GCF_013339745.2 Dermacentor silvarum
AATGGGCCAAATGGAGGCATTGGCGGACTTGTACAATGGGCTCCCATCTGTATTCACAGGTAATGTTAAGTCACTCTATTTCATAAGACCCACTTGGCGGAGTCCTTTACAAATTGCCCCATTTGCAATCTCTGTCGTCACTACATTTCCTGAACTTTGTTCGTCTCGTAGCATTGATAGATTGCTGAAAAGGAGCTCCTTGACTCTTGCTATTATGTGTTGAAGCTGTTCTTTTATGTCCATAATAGCAAAGAAGCACCCTTTCTTCACCTCACTCACATCGTATGATAGCTGGCATATAGTGCAGTGGAGACTCCTCTTGTTCTTACTCATCTCAAGAAGCGACATACACAATTCGCAATAGTAATGTCTCTGCGCTCTATCTGTTCACATTTGGGAGCCCAAAGCTTTCGAAACAGGTATTTTGAGCGTGGGAGACCAGATGGCCGATGCCCAAACAAAGCGTCAACCAACTTTAACAAATCATGAACCGCCGACCAAGTGAGCCCATGCGCCACAACAAACGCCATAATCAATACAACAGCCTCAGCCAGTGTTGTTGATGAAGAAGGCAGTGTTTTGTTTCCGAAGTGGCGGACACATTGAGCTAGCAGCTCGGTGTCATGGAACTGTGGCACCCTTATGCTTGTTGTATGCATGGCGGAATTGTATTCGTGCGCTGCGCATTTGCGGTGTCTCTAACTGCAGAGTTTCCCCAGATATACTGCTAAGTGGAAAACTAGCACATTGTCAGCCACTCAGAGCGAAGTCGTGTGGGGGACTTCAAAGTCAATCCTTCTCGTGTGCTAATGCAGTGGATGATGCAGTCTGCAGACGTGGTTGCGCGAAAAGGCCGTAGTTATAATTATGACGGTTTTCACATGGTATGACAGATGCTACTGGTTGGGGGGGGGGATCCAAGCTTCTCGCCCCCTTTCGAAATAAAGTCTTGGGAATCCTACTAAACGAACTGCGTTTCAAACAAGCTCGAAGCTGCTCGAAGCATATCCGACCTCGCGAGGGCGCCCGCACCTGCCGCGTGCATTGCTGCCGCGTGCGACTGCCCATTTAAATGGTTGTCACTGGCGCAGTCTACAAGGTGCGTGTTTTTTATAGAAATGGTTAGGACATTGTTTATTTTATTATTATTTCTTCCCCATCAGGGCACTGTGTGGTGCCCAACAATGCAAAGGGAAGCACGATCATCATCGTCATCATGTATTTCGTAGTCAATCCAGGATCAATCCGGATAGTGGCGAGGTAAAATCAGTGCAAATCTCGTGCTACACAACAATGGCCACGTCGGGTACGCCGAGCTTTGCTTTCGTGAAATACCACGACGGTGCCAAGGCAATAGTGCATATTTCACTGATAAAGAAGTATGCCCCTACGTCGGTGAACGAACTGTGCAAGAAAAAATTGGTGCATTGGTGCGACACTGGACTGCTGTCGGACCACAGCGATGAGGACTATTACGTCGCGTACATTGTGGAGCTTGGTGGTAAGTGATTTTCATTTGAAGGTATCAACTGTTTCGACTTCGACGCTGTACCTATGCTTAGATTGTGCCGCATGCGTACGGATAGCTGTCGCGCACCGCAAGTTAGGGGACGTAAACCGCCGGGCATGCAAAACGACGTTAAAAGGGATACAAAATATCGCAAGGAAGACGTGGGGCTTTCAGTGCTCAAAAAGGCTCCTCCTGTAGCACGTTTCGTGCATTTACAGCTTTCTTGGTGCGTTTACAAACTTCGCGGATGACTAGACTGTGCAAGTTGGCAGTGTTATCAAAGAAGCAGTTAACGAACGCAAATTGTGGAATCATGCTCGGTGTCACTTTGAATACTTTGAACACACACCTATGTTCGGTTTCTGCGAACAGACCCTGTCGCATCTGTCGTAGCTTTAGATGAACAAGACAGAGAGAGAGAAAAAAAAAGGAATTGACTTGTACTTCGTGGGGAAGGCTGCGGCGTCTAAAGAAATGATGCAGGTTATATGTAGCCTAAAGCGTGCACTTTCGTTTGGTGATTGCGAGACCTACAATGATTGAACGCGATTGTATTTTTCTCTTCGTGGTTGTAGGGACGCGGGTCTTCGTTTATCTTGTATTCAATGCTCATTCTATCAACTATGCATTGAACCCATCTTTTGAGCAGTATGTCTGAATGCATATAGTAAATAAATGCAAAATCTTCTATGGCATAGTATGCAACAAGTGCAAATAAATTGTTTAGCTAACCATATTACAAAGGTTCATGTAACTGCTGTGCTAGCAATTCGACCAACAAACATGTTAGTTTGTATGCTTTCATACTTGATCTTGTTTTTTGTTCTCTTTACTGTGCTATAGTAACAAAGGCAGACCTCATACAACGGTTGACGAAGCGGAAGATATCCGTGCCAGAAGTTATTTTTGATGGCGAGTCATCTGCAACAAGTGGTTTGGCGACGAACGTATGTATTAGAAAACAATACTATCTTTGTGTAAATCATTGTAGTAATGGTATGTACAACATTGGGCAAACTAATAAGCAAAGAGTGAGGTCCCTTTCCTACTGCCAAGACATTCACTTACCATACTTATGCTATCCAAATTTATTTACCGTAGTTCACACACAAGCCACAAATTTGCATGGCTTACTGCATGATAGGAAGTGATTCGAAATAAACAGGGCAAGTTTTCTTATGTTTACAACAATCAGGCTGTCTGGGAAGAACAGTGCCGTGTGGCTGCTGCACGCTGGCGCTCGATCCTTGCAGATGAGATCAAGTGCATGTGCCCTATGGCTCTAAATCCTACCAATAAACATGATTTAGAGCTGTATATCTGGAACTATATTCTGCTGCAACAGGATATGACCTTATTTTTTGGAGCACACTTTTAGCCTCGGAAGCGCTGCAATTTATTTGCGAGATAGAATACAAGTCCACACTTTTTGTTCTGTTTAATGGGCTTCTCACTAGGTTTGAGTATTGCAAATGCACAAGCGCGTCATGTAAATCATGACACGCTTGTGCAGCACTGCAGAAGGTGAATGAAGACCAACTAGTAGTACCTATCCATATTTCTCGCTTTATTGAAAGCAGGGTGTTTCAGACCCATTAAATTTAACGAACTGGTTTACTGAAATGGAGATAAACGATCTAATGTGCTGGCATCTAGGAAAATAGTAATGTATGTGTTCTAACAATTTGTAAGCAGCAACAAGCATCCCTGTGTTGTCTTTTATGTTAGCTGCCAACTACACTTGCTTGTACTCCATGTTGCAAGTAGTCTTTTGTGGCACTGGTAATGTCAGAATGGCACAGTACGCAAAAATATTTAAATGTGCCTTTGTGCATTCTGTTCCAAAGGTGATTTATGTTTAAAACTTGCTGATGAGAAATATGAAAAGGGTTTCTCTTTTTTAATTTCTGCAAACTTACAATTTTGGTGGGCTTTTTTTGTTTTTTAAGTCGCAGGTTCCTTCAGCGAAAAAGGCCGCCCGCAATGTGCAAGCAGCAAAACGCCGCAAACTGGCGAGGTTAATGTCCCATGATCAGGGCAAGAGTTCTGATGATGGTGAAGATGATGTTGTGCCAAAAAATTGCTCTTGGCAGAGCAGCAAAAAAATGCAGCCCTGTGTCGGAAGCTGGCAGCACTCCTAAAAGGAAAAGATGAGCTGCAAGCACGTCACGACCGCCTCGAAGACAACCTTCTCAACAAACTGGGTGAGCATTAGCTTACAATGTTTAAAAATGTGTTGGGCTGCATGCAAGGGTTAAAAGAAATTGCAACATACCCACACTGTACACATTCTTGATAGCATTTTAGCAAGAATGTGTCTTAGCAAGAATATGAGGCCCTCGTTTAGCAACAATGATGTAATGTAACACCTATAACAATATTTGGAAAAATTAGTGTTGTTGCATGCGGGCAGGTGCATATCCCTTGCAGGAGAAAAATAGATGCATCACTGCTTGCAGTTGTGCTGCTCTTTCACTTGCAGAAATGTGTAAATGATTCAGGATGGACCTGCCATGGTGCATGGAGAAAAGTTGGTGCATCACTGGTTACAGTGGTGGTCGTCCTTCACTCGCAAAAATGCGTATATCATTTAGGATGAACCAGCCATTGTGGTTTAGTAGCTAAGGCATTCCGCAGCTGGGCAGGAAGACGCAGGTTCATTTGCTGGCCATGGTAGGTGTATTTCGAAGGGAGCGAAATGCAAAAATACCTGTTAATTACACTCTAAAAACTAGGGAGAGTATCGCAGGAGTGAAGGGGCCGATTTACTCTTCAAAGCGTTGTTTTACTTTAGCAAAATGACGGGGAGAGTGAAATGCATTGTTCACTCTATCCGCATCGAGAGAGTGAAATGTTATTTCTACTCTGCCCATCTCGCGTTCCACTCGTTCCACTCTCGCGGCAACAGAGAGCAAAACGTAGTATATACTGCTGCTTAAACTGCATGAGGCTGGTTGGGAACATGGCGATGTATCGCTCACGCAGGTAGAGCAAAGAGCGCATCGTTTTTCTTGTAAGAGAAGAGGCATCCAGCGCGCAAACTGGTGCGGAGATCCGCGCACTACTTTTTGTTTCGGAGTCGCCCCCACCGCGCGCCCGCACAACATCGCGGAACAGCACAGCGCCGGAGAAAGGCGATCCGTTCAGCGGGCAGGCCCGGGCAGGCGGCGCGCGCCAAGGCCATCCAAGAAAACTCTTGTGCCAGCCACGTTTCACCGCCGCGAAAAGAGGACAGTCGTTCATCGTTCGTTGGATTGAACAACAAATACTCCACGGTAAGTGATTTCTAACTTACGTGGCACATTCTGCGTATATGACATGCTATCGCCAGGCAGTGATCGCGAAGTTAAGCCTGTTAAGCCGCCGCGATTGCCAACGGACTAAAGGTATGCGTGCTGCGTCATTCGCTGTCAATAGAAAAAGCCAGTCGTCACGATGACTGCATGTGATTTTATCACTTGCCGCAATCCGTAAGAGCTTTCAAAATCGCAAACGCTCAGTGAAGCACGGTGTGTTCAATAGTAAGTGAGACGCGGCGTCGCATAAAAAGGTTTCTTCACCAGCCCATGATTCCGTGCCAATGCCGAGCGTGCTTAGCGTGTGTTTTATGTGTTTGAATTTATTCAGTTTTGCAGTCTATGGTGTGCGGATCGCTGTTTAACTAAGGAGTTACATAACAAAAGGCGTCAGCTTGTTGGCGGCATGCTTTCGTTATATTAAGGCGCGCGCTTGACAGTGTGTTTCGCCCATAGGTAATCTGCGGCCAGTGAAGTTATGTGCAGCGCTAGCGCCTGTTAGAAAGTTGCCACAGGCATACAGCTGCACGCTGCGTGAGGTCAGTTTGGCGCGTAATGTTAAACTGCCTGAATACGCATGGGGAATTGTTGCTTTGCGCTGAATAAGAAACCTTTTTTTTGCCAATGTATTGGGGTGAATTTATGTCAGATTTTGTGTCTCGTGTTGCGGTTTCCGAGCACGTTGCGAATGTGAACAGGCGCGTTGTGTATGGACTCGGTGACTGGTCAAGCGGCGAGTTATGCACTGGAATCGAATACAGTGGCTACTGTTGTAGGATTACAGTGACAGGGACGTTCTACATTATTGCTATTGGCTCGGTCTCCACGTTTATTGTTTTCGATATGCCTGTGCATTTCCTAGTATGAGTTGGCACTTAAAAATTGTATCGTATGAACGGCTAAATCAACCTTCCTCTGTGGGATCCAAGCGTAAGCTGTGCATTTTGCTATTGCAGGGCAGATTGAAATGTATTTACCATCTTGTTATTTTTCGTGGAGAAATGAAGTATCAAAGTAAAATGTTACCTTGCAGTTTACCAGTCGTTTGTCATGCACAAACTATAAGTTGGTCTAATAAACTAATAACGTTGGTCTAACTGAAGCTTTTACATGCCTTCAAGTATGTAAAATGCTAGATTTCAAACTGCAGCAAGAGTCGAGTCCGTCAAAAACGAACCCCACTGCGTACCTCATAAATGGAAATAAGTTCATGCTTTTAGAAAGCTTGGATACAGGCCGCAGTGAACTGTTTCTTGTCATTCTTGAAATGTGGGTAAGCTTGCCATAAACAGGGCTTGCTACCCCTTCTTATAATCACACCCAGTAATATTCATTGAACTAGATGACCATATTGTCATGCTGAAAATATGATCCTCAAATTATGGCTTGAGCAGTGTCATAACCAGAAGGGGGGCGGGGCACAGTGGGCGCCTGCCTAGGACGTGTCACAAGAGGTGTTTCTGACACATCTGAATTCGTCATACAGCTTTGCACTCTTTGCTTTTCGGCAGGTTACATAAAAACTACATGCTTCACTGTTCAGTTAAATGACTGCAGATTTGAGCACTTCATATCGTAATCAACTTCAAGTGCAGCATAAGCAGAGCGTACAGAATTCGGTCTCATAAGTTTGACGGGTTTCTTTAAAGGTGGTTTACCTCCTTTTCATGTCATGTCTCATTCTTCTAACACCACATTTGCGTTATTGTTGGCCACTTGTGTGTGCCGAGTGTAGTCTTTATACATTTAACTCCACTAGCTATGTTCCCTTTACTTTGGCGGCTGATTTCTTTTGTTTTAGATAAGCCAAAGAGCCCAGATTCTCTTCAGGAATTATATTTATTCATAACGTCAGAAATGAGATGCAGACAATACCACCACTGCTCTCTCCCCTAGAGGAGGGGGTGCGTTTACGAAGTGTGCCAACGATGACCAATATTTTATTTTTCTAAATTTTTGTAACACTGGTGCTGGACTGAGTCCTAACGGCCAGTTTTCTTTTTTCTTTCCTTAAGTCAAAAAATTTTAATTGGTTTTGAAGTTGACTATTACAGTCATTTACATGTTTCACTTGTATTACAGTACAAATACTTAGTGCTAAGGCTTCTTAGTGCCATGACCTTTTTCCTTGACTGTTTTTGGATGGTTTCACAATATTTCCTGATGTTCATTTGCGCGCACATTGTTTTTCAGGCACCCGTTTTATAAAACTCAAGAAGGCAGCTGCAAGGAGAAAATGGTGTCTAGGAGCCAGCTCAGCACGACTCCACATGGTGCAGAGGAGCGTACTCCAAAGCATCAAAATGTGTTGCCATGCAATTTGGACGAGAAAACTAAAATGTGGGTATACTGGGTGTACCATGTAACTAAATGGCACGAAAACTTTCAAAAGACAGTATGTCACACAAAGATGAAAGTTTCGAATGTTTTTTACATGCGCATGTGACTTTGTCAGATTCCTTTCGCATCTGCATTGGGCAGACCATAAGGTATTTTAGCAAGTGCCGCAATGAACACCAATGAGTTATTAGGGCAGCAATGTACTCGCATTTGACAGTGCACTAATGTAGCAGGAGATGGTGCATGCGCTTTAGCCTGCATCACGACCAGGTAGCACACGAAATTATGGAAGCATTCAGCAGAAAAAAATCGCAAAGCAAGATGTACCAGCCAGCCTCCATTGTCATCATCGATGCCAAAACGGCACTGCTAGAATGAAGATAAATGTGTCAAGTGGTGTTCTTTGCTGGTGTGGCCTTTTCTTTTTCTTTGCTTCCTTGCATTACTCCTTTGTGTGTCTGTGCGAACATGTGCCATGTGTTAGTAATGAAACGGAAAAGATTGTTTTACAAGCAAAAATTCCCACTTCCCTGATCAGATCATTAGAATATGCATCTCTACGAAATGAACAAACTATCATGTGATGTCTTATGAGAAAGAAAATTATGCAATAGACAACAAGAATACCGCAACAGTTGTGAAATGCATCAGTGCGCTGTGGCAATAGCTGTCTACGAAATACAGTCCGTGAGAAAGCGCGATGGCACGATCCCGACAGCACCAGGAAATTACTTGCATGAGGATGCCAAGAGTGAAGTCGAGCTTTCTGCCAAAAGACTACCAGCTTTGGATCCAACCGAATGGGAGCTATGATACGCCACAGTACTGCCTTCACTCCGAGCGGAGATAAGTGTTTTACAACCACGGCAACATGCGCGTTTAAAAAAAAGGAGGTGCAGCCCATGCATGAATAACTATGTGAAATATTATAACCAAAACTAGACGGTGCGGCTTTACACGAAAATATACAGCACATTTCTAAATATACTGTATACTCTCAGTCAGGAGCATCCATACGCTGCATAGGATGTTATCAAACGAGCTGCTGTCTTGAAAGTAATTTGCGCATGAAAAAATTTCCTGCGCAAATTACTTTATCAGCCACATGCCTAGCAGCTCATCTGATAACCTACGGTATATAAGTACACGAGTTTAGTGCTTGAAATGCGTTTTCTGACCAGTAATGTGGTGCATCTTTCTCTTCAATCGTAGTGCCAATACTTCGCGAGTTTGCGCATGTTTGTTGTTTGTTTGATTTTACATTGTGTACTTTCATTTTTTAAATGTTGCCAATTGAAAATAAAAAAATATTTCTCACTGCATTAGCGATGAAATGTTAAAGAAAATGTTTATGTATTATTGCAAGATGTGTTGTAAAGTTCATGAAAATCTGTGTAATCGAATATTATGTGTATCTATGTTTTTCGAAATCTTACTAAGTTTGCCTTGTGACTGTTTGATCAATAAAAATGTTGACCTTTGAAGAAAAATATGTTTCATTCGAGTGACTCGGCGACTAAACATCAAATCCAATTCACCAAGCAGGAGTGCAGGAGCTCCTTATGAAGGAATCAAATATCCCCGACATGTAAGTGTTGTGAATTGCCTCTGATGTGACCTGATGTGAAAGCACTGCATAGCGAGTGCTTTCACACAACTGGGAGGAGTACCAGCACTCTGTCTGAAGGAGTACAAACACTCTATTAGGAGGAGTACAAGCACTCTGTTTGGGGGAATAGAAGCACTCCGTTTGTGGGAGTAGAATCACTCGGTTGGAGGGAGTACTAATACTCTTGTGGGGTGGAGTATTCGTACTCTGGAAGGAGTTCTAGCACTCTCTTGAGGAGGAGTACTAATACTCTGTCCGGGGGAGTTGCTGTACTCTCTCGGAGATGGAGGCGTTTTACTCCTGAAAAGGGAGTGAAATATGGGACAAGCAGATACTCTCTCAAAGAGAGTTCCCGGAACTCTCTTTGTTTTTAGAGTGTAGATTTAAGTGCAAGTTAAAAATCCCCAGGCAGGCAAAACTAATCCGGAGTTCCCCACTACGATGTGCCTAATGATCATATTGTGGTTTGGCATGTAAAACCTAACAATTTATGCAATCTCTAGCTTTCATTTGAATATGAGACTGGTTGCTGTCATATTTTTTATAACCAGTTCTCTTTGTGAATGGTTTACGTGAACAAGCAATAACAAGAGAATAGATGATGTATGTGGTGGTAATAGTTGCTTTGTTTCTTCTTAGATTCCTGGTTCACAGCAACTTGCCAACGTTGTTAGGTATGTACACTCTCTTCGTGCAAATATAAGGCGAACTTAGTTGGCTCAGTCATTTTCAATAATTAGAATTGTGATATGCTTTTACTTGAGTACAAACAAGCTGGTCTTTGTAGCTAGCTGACAAGGGGAACATCCTTGGTGACTTAGCAGCTAAGCTGTTGTGCTGGTAAGCACGAGGATATTGGTTCAATACCAGGCCATTGCAGCTGCATATCGTGGAGGGCAAAATGCAAAAGCTCCTGGGTACTCGAGAGTTAGGTGCACAGTAGGAATCCCAGACGTTACTCGGGCGTCTCACTATGTTACTACAGCATGCCTCTAACCATATAGGGGTTTTGGCATGTAAAACACCATAATTTTAATAGCTGACAGAAATTACTTAGCTCATCTCGACTTTTTTAGCCAAAGATTTACCACAGTAGGCTTCAGGGAACTCTAATATTAAACTTCAGTAAAGGGGCTGGGAAACTGCTGCTTAGCATTACGAAAAGTAAGTGCTGTTTGCTGGTATGTTATTGAGCGTAAGCTTTGTCTCTTGTCAGTAGGAAGCCGTACATTTTGCTGCATTTTTGGAAAAGGTAGGATTTAGCTCCCTGAAGTTCGTTTACTGCCGTTATCGTGAAGCGAGCGTTGCCCGGCGTTGGCAGTTTCGTGGCCCTCGCTCGCTATGCGTTCCGTGATATTTCACGACTCGCACTCAATATTCTGATATAATGGACAGCGGATGCAAAATAATGGACAGCGGATGCAAAAGTAAAAAAAGCTCAATCACGAGAGGACGGTGTGCGTTCTGTTCTCGTTCGGCAAGGGGGGCATGGGAAAAAGCAAGCCCACCCTCAATATCGACGAAGACAAGCGGCGCCTCACGTTCAAAAATTCTATCCGGATTCTCGGGGTCATGGTCGATCGGCGTCTCTCGTTCTTCGACCACGCCGAGTATTTGCAACGCAAAGCGGAATTGCTTCCTATGCGATCGATGTCGTTTTTGCGCATGCACCCGGCGCTCAATCCGAAAATTAAAAAGCAACTCTACCGCCAAGTGTTGCTGCCCGCCGTTGCCTACGCTTCGCCCGTATGGTGGAACTCGAAACCCGATTGTAGGCTTCGAGCACGAATGAACTCAGTGCAGCGAACGCTATATTACTGGCACTTACGGGGGCATATCGCACTACAAGAACGGAAGCGCTACAGGTGCTGCTCGACCAGCCGCCAATAGAGTTTGAGTTGGACCGGCGAAACGCGGAATTCGAACTATTTCAACTGTGAAGACCGGTCACGCTGGGGCGTTACAGTTATGCCGCGGACGACATACTATAACCGCACAACTAACTGCTGGAGCGATCACCCGTCGGAGCCGCGAGGTTTCCGCTTCAAACGCTTGCAGGCGAGCGAGGCGGTCCGAGCTTCCAGACGCCCGGGAACTCACGTATATACTGACGGGTCTTTCATGTCTACATCGGCGGGAGCGGCAGTGGTGGTGCTGACACCGCGCGACAAAATAGTCGCCGTGCTGCGGTATCGCCTCAGCGTCGTGTCGAGCGCGTATTGTGCCGAGGTGCTCGCGTTTCCAGAGGCCATCAACTACAACAGTGTCCACGATTGTACGCGACCTTACCACGTATATACGGACAGCCTGTCCCTACTAACGACCCTCGCTCAGCCTACCACTACAGACGCCAGAGTGGACAACATCAAAAAGCTATTAAAGAAATTGGAAATGCGCGCCCCATTTGGACTTTACCACGTCCCGGCCCACAAAGAAAGACATCTTCGGAAACGAGCTCGCGGACATGGCAGCCAACACGGCGGCGATAAGCGGCATTGTCAGGCGATAAGCTGGCATTGTCAGGTCCGCTCTTCATTTCACGCGGCGACGATGGCACGGTGGAACGTACGATGGACAACTGAAAATAGCGACACCGAACTCATCAGTGGGTTCCGACGGCGTCTAAAATTCCGCGATTTTTCCCGCCGCCGCGTCGGCTGGCCACGCTGCTCACGGCGCATGGCCGTTTCCCTTATTACTTTGCGCATTTTCGGTTGCAGAGAGAGCCACTGTGCCGCATGGTATGCGAGAGCGCCGCTCACTTCTGTTAAAATGTGACTTGACTCGTGTAGTGGCGGCTCAGATAAAACCGCAAGGAACGAATGAAATCACGCCGCACATGTACCCGTCGCTGTTAGAAAACGCAAGAACGCGCGCGCTACTCACGCGCATAGTCGCCATCATCAGCGACGCCATGCCAGATGTCAAGCGATAGTACCGAAAAACAAGCGATAACCGAATCAAACGTTTGCGCGCCGCCGCCTGGCGAGGTGGGTGGAGTCGTGCAGGACGGCGCCCCATCCTCGGACGCCGCGCCCCGAGGTGCGCCCCTGTCATGGCGCCCGCGGTGTGGGCGCAACGACCGTACACTATCACCAGTTGAACATACGGTTTTTGGTTCCTTCCATGCATGGATAAACGCGACGGTGGCCCCCAAAAAGGATTTTCTTGCTTTTCATCAGAGTTCGAGACCGGAAGGGATGAAGAGCATTGTTGAATCAGGCTTAGGACATATGGCCATCTAGAGGCAAACATCAATTAAGTTTACTGGGGCGGTATATCCGCCAAGAGGCGAACATCAATCAAGTTTACTGGGGCGGTACATCCGCCAAATAATAATTCGAGAGTGTCATCACTAACTCAGGCGAATGTAGAAGAAGGCACAAATTGAAGTCTGTCCTGGATGTTATTGGTTTTGTGTACATGCGTAGAAATAAACACGACGGTGGCTCCCAAAAAGGATTTTCTTGTTTTTCATCAGAGTGCGAGACTGGACAAAGGGATGAAGAGCAGTGCTAAAATCCGGCTTGGGACATATGGCCATCTAGAGGCAAACATCAATTAAGTTTACTGGGGCGGTATATCCGCCAAGAGGTGAACATCAATGAAGTTCACTGGGGCGATACATCCGCCAAATGATAATTGGAGAGTGCCATCTCTAGCTCAGGTGAATGTAGAAGGCACAAATTGCAGTCTGTCCTGGATGTTATTGTTTTTGTTTACATGCGTAGAGATAAACGCGACGGTGGCTCCCAAAAAGGATTTTCTTGTTTTTCATCAGAGTGCGAGACTGGACGAAGTGCTAAAATCCGGCTTAGGACATATGGCCATCTAGAGGCATCAATGAAGTCGACTGGGGCAAACATTCTCTGAACATCGCAACATAGAGGTGCGCATCTGGACCAGTCTGGGAGTGCGCCGGCGGAGGCTGACACGTTTCGCACAACATGAACTCCTGCACTCGTTGCGCGAGGACAGATGGTTCGACAGGATTCAGGGTGCGGATATGCGGTCGGCGGCGGCTCTCGACGCGGTCTTGGCCGGCTTTCAGAAGCGGTTTGGTCGCCTCTACAAGCACAATCTTCGGCCGGTCAGACAGTTGGGGAAGCCGTGGTGGACGCCGCAGCTAGCGGAGCGCCGGCGCAGCGTAAATGCCGCACGGCGCAGGTTTCAACGTTGCGCGCGGGACGATCTGCGGGTGTTGTTTCGCGCAAGTTATAGCGCGGCCCTTGCGTCCTTCCGGTGCGAGATTAGAGCGCCGAAAGAGTCACACGGGAAATGGTACCGCGCGTTATGCACGCGGAAATCTATTTTCTCGGCACCCTATCGCGAGGCGTTCGGGCGGACTCAGCCGCAGTTGGGCCTGCCGCCTAGGGATGGTAATATCGATGAACGATTAATCGATTAATCGACTAAAAGTACGCCGCAAAACGATTAATTGTCATCGATGTCTACCTTTAATTTAATCGGTTTAATCGATTAAAGCTGTTCGATTAATCGTTTTCCAGACGGTGACTAAAGTGGCGTGAAAATTTTCAAATCGTACTATAGAATACGGAGTACGAGCAACGGCAGCGCGGCTGCGAAGACTGAGAGCGACTGTTGACTGTTTTCCCGAGTCCTGCCGAGCTGGCCAAGCGCTTCCCCGCTTTACGCACGCGTCACACAAGGTGCCTGGGGCCGGAGAGACGCCGCCCCAGTGGAGGAAGAAATGAACTAGGAGAGAGCATTACGTGAGGCTGCAAGTCTTGGCAAGCGAACTCACCGTCAAGCCATTTCTTTCGCTTTTTACCTCGCAGTATATAGTCAGCACGTGACCCTGAGAGACAACGTATTGACCGATAATGTTTGGTTCGCAGTAGTTTCAAACGGGTGCGCTCCCGTTCAGCTGCGCTGCTGCCCTGCACCCAGCGGCATTAAACCTACCACGCGCTCTGATGTGGCGATCACGTGTTGCGCCGTTACTTCGTGTCAGTCGTACTGCGATGATATCTTCTAATTTCTCCTTCCTCCATGCCCACCCTCCTCAGTAAGTGCCATTTTTAACATGCATTTTTAAGTTTTACAGAACTTTTAGAAATCGCCTGTGACAGGTAGCGTAATTTTTATCATTGAGCTCGGTTATTAGATGAGGCGGACATTAGCACGAGAAATCGAAACACATATTCAACTAATTAACAAAAATCACTAATTAACTTTAGTTTTTACTTTACGACACATATAGCAATTTACGAATTGCAGCCGGTGAGCTTGTCAGGCGTATCCACTTGGAATGAATTTACATAATGACACCTTGGTGATATGCACTCGCCGTAAAAATGCACTGTTGGTCCACTTACTTTTTTACCAAAATGCATTGAAGCACAAAAGTAACTGGAACGCCCATGTATTTCATCCCACCCTTTGAGAAATATCTCGAAACTGGTGTCATCCTGGAAATTCATTTCAAGTAGGTGCGTCTTGCAAACTCACCGCTACAATTCGTAAATTGCAATATGTGTCGTAAAGTAATTAACTAAGAAGTTCATTAGTCAATTTTTGTTAATTGGTTGAATATGTCTTTCGATTTCTCGTGCTACTGATGTCCGCCTCTTCGAATAACCCAACTCAACGATAAGAATTATGCTACCTGCAACAGGCGATTTTTAAAAATTCCGCAAAAGCTCAATATTGTCACGTATAGTAGTGACGGTGAAGGAAACAGTCGCAAAACTGTGAATGACGAAACAGATGTTTTATTGGGCGAACCTGTGCCCACAAAAGCAAGTTGCACTCGAAGCACAACGATAGCGGCGAACACAGTCGGCGATCGTCGAAATCTGATCAGCGGCGAAACGCGTCGGCTTTTATACATAAGTCATCGAAGGTTCCAGGGCGACCCCATCGAAGCACTGGGGTCGCCCTGGTGCCCGCGTGTCTTCCAGAAAGTACTAGACAATTTGCGTCGCTCATACAATTAGATTAAATAAGCGTCCGTGACAGTAGACAACGGATAGAAGCATCGATAACGTTCGAGAAACTTCCGTCCTGCGCCCTGCGCCGAGCGATAACGTTTAACATTTGTTAGCCGGTGAAAAGCGGTCACCGGGGAAAGATAAACAAGTACACGTGTTAATATGAACACCCTGCCACTAGTCCCTAGTGGCAATTATAGTTTACCTCTAACAAATTAAACATTATTCTTTATCAAAGTTTATACGCTTGTATTTCTTATCCTGGTTCCACCTTTCAAACGTTAAATAGGTAAAATAGGTGAGTAGGTAACTGTGTTTCAGCCTTTTTAAAGCGCCCGAAAAAAAGTCGATTAATCGATTAATCGACGAAAAACCCCGCATCGAAAGCGATTAATCGATTATACGCTAAACCGACGAACGATTAATCGTTAATCGATTAAAAAATTTCATCGACCATCCCTACTGCCGCCGCTGGAGGCGCCGGATGGCGCGGTGACGATCTCCCAGCTTGAGTTTGCGGCGCTGCTTCTGCAGACGCATGTCGCGGTGGACGACCCCAGCGAGGACAAGCCCTGTCATGCCGAGGTGCGATCCCTGGTAGAAACGTCCTACTGGACGCGCGAGTGGGGGAGAGAGTTCCCCGCTGATGAAATCGCCGCGGTCCTGCGGAGGATGCCGGGCGGCTCGGCGCTGGGTCCGGACGGCCTCGCGCCTGCGCTGGTTAAGGGCATAGCGGTGATGATGATGATTGTTGGAGTTTAGTGGCGCAAGGGCCAGGTATGGCCAAAGAGCGCCATGACAGTATTAGTTCGCGCCAAGACGATGGTAATGGCTTGTTAGTGGTAGATGAATAGGGAATTATATGAACATTAGATGTGGCATGGCTGTAAAGGGGCCTAAAATCAGTCGCTGTAAAGTGCGTAAAATCTATAAGTGATAAGATTATGGCAATGAGTGATTATGTGTACTATGGACATGAACAATGCATTGCGAAAGAATGATACGAGTTACAAAAAATTTAAGATACAAGAATTGGCCAGAAGCACAAGTGCCTAAACAGAGCCCTTGAAACACAAGGGCATGGAGGCATGTGCTATAAAAAACCATCACAGCAACATCCACTGGAGAGAGGATGCGCTACGAGCTTATTGGGCTAATAACATGTAGCACAACATCTTTCAAGAAAGCAAGGACTGCGTTGGTGCTAAAAAGTGGTTCTTTACCGAGAAACATAGCGGGATGCAGAGGGACACAATAGCGATATGCGAGAGGAAAATGTTTCTTTCTTTCTCTTTCGGCTTCCCGACACTCCAAGAGGACGTGGAGGACGGTGAGCCTGTCGCAACATCTACCACATGTTGGAGGATCATTTCCATTCAATAGAAAGTTGTGAGTACAATATGTGTGTCCTATTCTGAGACGACAGAATAGGACATCAGTTCGTCGTGTTTTAGTTGTACAGGGCCAGAAACCTAACTGTGGCCTAATCAAGTGGAGCTTATTAGTTGTTTCAGCGTCCCACAGACGCTGCCAGCGGCCTCGCAGTTTCCTTCGCAAAAAAGGCTTCAGATCTGTGGAGGAAATAGCAGCGGCAGGATTAATAGCTTGCGATGTAGTTGATGTGGCCAACTGGTCTGCTAACACATTGCCCTCGATGCCTCTATGGCCAGGCACCCAGCATATTACATGTCTACGAGATTGGTAAATGTTACACAAGAGTGAGTAAAGCTCGATAACAACAGGATTCTTATGCTTTTGTAAAGATGTTAGCGCTTTTACAAGACTCAACGAGTCTGTGAATATTATTGCCTTTTGTAGTTTCAATTTCTCTATATGCTTCACCGTAGACAGTACTGCGTAGGCTTCTGCGGTGAAGATGCTTGTTAGGGGGTTCAATACGTCAGATTTAGAAAAGGAGGGGCCAACAGCGGCGTAAGATACGCCAGCATGGGACTTGGATGCGTCGGTATAGAATTCCGAGCACGAGTACTTCGATTGAAGTTCACGGAAATGCATTGCAATTTCGAGCTCGGGAGCGTTTTTTGTGACCTCTACAAAGGATAGATCACATTCTATCAATGCCACTCCCAGGGCGGTGAAAGCTTAGCTGGAAGCATTAGGCGATGTTCTAGAAGTGGGATATCCATCTCTTCGCTAAGTTCTCTTACACGCAATGAGAAAGGCCGCCTCATAGAGGGTCGATTATAGAAAAGCGTTGCACACTTCAAATCATTAAGGGTTGTAGAACAAGGATGTTCACGATCAGAGTGTACTTTGAGAAAATAGGTGAAGCTGATGTATGTTCTCTGAAAATGGAGTGACCACTCATTGGATTATACGTATAAACTTTCGACGGGGCTTGTTCTGAATGCGCCAGTGGCCAGGCGGATACCTAGATGGTGGACGGGGTCTAGCATTTTTAGCGCGCTCGGGGCGGCAGAGTGATATACTACGGCACCATAGTCCAATCGTGACCGAATGAGGCTCTTGTGAAAGTTCATTAAACACTTCTTGTCGGTGCCCCAGGATGTGTGAGATAAAATTTTCAGTAAGTTCATTGTTTTTAGGCATTTCGCCTTTAGATGTTTTATGTGGTTGATGAAAGTAAGCTTGTCAAGTATGATGCCTAAAAATTTGTGTTCTTTGTTCACAGGCATTTGTTGTCCATACATTTCGATAGTTGGATCTGCAAGACCTTTCTTCCTGGTGAAAAGAACACAAGAACTTTTGTGGGGGTTTACTTTGAACCCGTTTTCCTCTGCCCACTTAGACACTTTGTTGAGCCCCTGCTGTACCTGTCTCTCGCACACTGCGAGGTTACAGGACTTGAAGCCTATCTGTACGTCGTCCACGTAGATGGAATAAAAGATAGCTGGTGGTAAAGAAGCACGAAGCGTGTTCATTTTAACGATAAAGAGTATGCAACTGAGCACGCCTCCTTGGGGTACACCAGTTTCCTGCACAAAAGGTCGTGATAAAACATTGCCAACTCGAACACGGAATGTGCGATTCAGCAGATAACTCTCAATCACATTTAACATATTACCACGTATTCCAAAGTGGGAGAGGTCTCTCAGTAAGCCAAACCGCCATGTGGTGACGTAGGCTTTTTCTATGTCTAAAATACAGACAAGAAGAACTGTTTGTGAAGAAAAGCTTCGCGTATCTGCGCCTCAATACGTATCAAGTGGTCAGTGGTGGATCGACGCTCGCGAAAACCACCCTGGTATGGATCAAGCAGTCTGTTTGATTCTAGGAAATGTAATAGGCGACGGTTTATCATTTTTTCGAAGACTTTGCAGAGACAGCTTGTTAGCGCTATGGGCCGATAACTCGATACAGAGGATGGATCTTTCCCCTGCTTCAGGATAGGGATCACTATGGCCTCTTTCCAGGCAGAGGGGATCTCGCCGGAGGTCTATATAGAGTTATACAGACAGACAAGGGTTTTCTTCGTTTCAGAGGGTAGGTTCTTCAACATTTCATATAATGTGCGGTCAGAGCCTGGGGCAGATTGGTTGCAACAGGCGAGTGATGCATGAAGCTCTGCTAAAGAGAAAGGTAAATTATATGGCTCGTTCCCGGTGCTCTTTCGGTCTAGTTTTTGTTTTTCTATTGCTGCTTTATATTTTGTGAATTCCGGAGAATAGTGCGATGAACTCGACACATGTTCAAAATGTGCACCCAGGTGGTTCGCTTGGTCTTCCAAGCTGTCGCCCTGTGTATTTACCAAAGGGAGTGAATATGTTTGTCGTCCTCTCACCTTGTTAACCCTGTTCCATACTTTGGCCTCATCTGTATACGAGTGTATACCTGATAAAAACTTCTGCCAACTCTCTCTTCTGGCCTGTCGGCGCGTTCTCCTGCCTTGTGACTTTATCTTCTTAAAGTTGATAAGATTCTCCGCAGTAGGTGAATCACGTAGCAACCCCCACGCTTTGTTCTGTTTCCTACGAGCGTTCCTACATTCGTCGTTCCACCATGGGACACGGCGTTTGCATGCCACACCACTTATTTCGGATATGCATTTAGAAGCGGCATCAATTATGAAGGCAGTGAAATACTCTACAGCAGCATCAATTCCTAACGAAGACATGTCAGCCCAGGAGATATTGCTAGTGAGAGTTCGAAATTTCTCCCAATCTGCTGTATCAACCTTCCATCGAGGGGCTTGTGGTAGAGACTTATTTTCTCTTCTTGTTCTCAGTAATATGGGGAAGTGATCGCTCCCGTAAGCATTTTTGGTAACTTCCCATGCAAGTTCAGGAAATAGACACGGGGAAGCTATGCTAAGGTCAATAGAAGAAAAGGTTCTGTTTGCAATACAGTAAAATGTAGGTTCCTTCTTATTCAGGAGGCACGCACCAGACGAGAAAAGAAATTCTTCAACAAGACGACCTCGCGCATCGATACGAGAGTCGCCCCACAGACTGCTGTGCGCATTGAAATCGCCAAGAACAAGATAAGGTTCTGGCAATTCGTCTATAAGGGACTGAAATTCATGTTTGTGTAAGTGGTAATGTGGGGGAATGTAAAGCGAGCAAATGGTGATGAGTTTGTTCAGAAGAACAAGTCGAACTGCCACTGCTTCGAGGGGCGTTTCTAGCTGCAAATGTTGACATGCTATGCTTTTGTGAATTATAATGGCAACACCGCCTGATGATGCGATAGCATCGTCACGGTCTTTACGAAACGTAACATAGTGTCGGAGAAAGTTTGTATGTGTTGATTTTAAGTGCGTTTTCTGTACACACAGCACTTTTGGATTGTGTTGGTAAAGAAGTTCTTGGATATCGTCGAGGTTCCTAAGGCCTCTGACATTCCATTGTGTAATTTGTGTATCCATAATGAAATTAAATTAGTGCTGTGTGTACTAAAAACGGAAGTATTGCCTTAGATTACAGAGCCCTTTCCAGGCCCTGCAACGCGGGATTTCTCCTTTCTGAAGCGGTCGAGGGAGCCTCGCCGCTCCTTAGGCGCTTGGTGCGCCGTCGGGATGGGTGTAGTGTCCATTGCCTCTTGAGAGGCGCCGGACACGCGCTCTTGCGAGCGAGAAGTTTCGCGAGAGAGTCTCGCCGCGAAGGACGAGACATTTGTGCCCATCAGCCCGGAGGTCGATGGGGCTTCCTTTGGGCCTGAGCTGCGCCGGGTGTTACCACAGCCAGCAATGGCCGGAGAGGGTGAGGCAGCCTTGACTGCACCCACCGTGGGAGCTGCTGGTGGGCCTGCGGGTTCGCTTCGCGTAGCGCAGGCTGCCACCGAGGGCTGTTGTGGTGCCGGCAACCCTAGGGTAACCGGGCCTGTTTGCTGGTTAGGTGGAGTAGACTTAGCTACTTCCACCCTGGGGGCAGGAGCCACAAGCGACAGCTCGCTGCGCGCGGGCTGGGCTGGTGGCAGTAGCCGCTGCGACGCTGCGGCTACTGCCGCAGCGTCAGCGTAAGTGGTCGTGTGGAATGGTGAGCACCTTTTGCGTGCTTCCCTGAACGATATGTTTTCGCGGACTTTCAGTTAGAATTTCTTTCTGTTTTTTCCAGCTTGGACAAGACGGGAGTACGCTGGATGGTCACCGTCGCAATTTACGCAGTGAGGTGTAGCCTCGCAATTGTCTGAGGCATGGCCTTGTACTCCACACTTGGCACAGGTGAGTCGACCACGGCAGCTCTGCGAGCCATGGCCGAATCTTTGGTATTGGTAGCATCGTCTAGGATTTGGGATATATGGTCTTACTGCTATTTTTGTGTAGCCTGTTTCGATGCTTTGTGGCAAGACGCTTAATTCATAGGTAAGTATCAGGTGTGTCGTGGGAATTTCTTTGTTGTCCCGTCTCATAACGATGGGCTGCACATTCGTGACGTGTTGCTCCTTCCAACCTTCCAACAACTCGGTTTCAGATAGGTCGATGAGGTCTGCTTCGGATACTACCCCGCGTACTGTGTTCATGGAGCGATGCGGTGATACAGTAACTGGGACATCACCAAAAGTCACAAGCTTGCCGAGTCAGTTGTGTTGTTCCTTATCACGTAGCTCAAGCAGAAGGTCCCCGCTTGGCATTTTGGTGACTATAATTTATAGCCAGGGCCTAGCGTGTTGGTCAAGGTTTGCGCAACTACAAATGGGGATATGGTTCTTGCTAGTCTTTCCGTTCTCTCACTATGTACTACTTGATATCGGGGGAAGATGTCTTTAGGCTGGGTGAACAAATTCAGAAACTCATCGGTGCGTCCCCTCTTCTGAGGGAGACGATCAAGAAGTCGAGGAAAAGCGGGCGTTCCCATAACAATTTGGTGTTGGTCGGCAGCAATGGCAGCCACCCACCACAGGAGTCCAACAAGGGGACGCTACAGCACTTCACGTGTAAAGGCTGCAGGCGCCAGCCGTACATTGCTGCTATAACCTTATATAAAAACCCAAGAGAGGGCACCTACACAAGGTTAACCCAAGCCGCCTATGAAAAGTGTGGAAGTAACAGAAGAGAAGAGGTGACAGGACAGTGAGGACAGAAAAATAGAGAAGAAAAAGATCGGAGAGGGGGACAGGAAAAGGCGACCACCGATTTCCCCCGGGTGGATCAGTCCGGGGGTGCCGTCTATGTGAAGCAGAGGCCAAAGAGGTGTGTTGCCTCAGCCGGGGGGGGCTTAAAGGTCCGAACACCCGGCATCGGCTCAACCCCCAGGATCCCCCTTCCCCAGACACGGCTAAGCCGCGCACGGCTACACGCGGGAGGGTCCAACCCCTATGTGCTCGGGTACGTGGTGTCGCAACTCACCAAACGCCTGCTCACGCAGACGCCCCTGCGGGGTTAAGGGCATAGCGGAAGTGCAGCCGGGGTTCGTGGGGGCGGCGTGTAACGCGGCGCTGCGCCTTGGGTACTTCCCCAGGTGCTGGCGAAGGGGACGCGTCATCTTTATCCCCAAGCCAAACAGACCGTCACAGCTGCCGGGTTAATACAGGTCAATATCATTTTCTTAAACTATGGAAACTAAGAAAACCACCTGAAACACCTTATGACATCAGACAAAGAGACATATGGTATATACCTTTTTTCACGAACAGGATATGGTTTAAAAAGTCTACAGTACATTGTGCCAAATTTTTTAAATTTCTTGAACAGCAAGGGTATGAACGCTGATACAGTGACAAGGAAAATGTGGAAAGAATATGTAATTAAAAATGCCATGTAGTACCGCTGAATGCACTCATTCTTTTCAGTAAAGTTGCTCCCTTTTTGTGTAAGGGGGGTTTGTGTGTACGTTTTTTTAATATTTGGCATATTTTTTATATATGCTGGTATTTTTCTTTCACTCGTTGCTGAATCTTATTTTTACATTGTTTACAGATTTTTTTTGTATGTACATGTATATTATTTCTTTCTATGGATGCCTACATTTCTTTACTATTTTTATAATTATTTATTTTACATGAACATATATTGTTACCTCCCACTATTTGCTGCCAAAACTGCTTTAAAATATTAGGGTCAGGAATCCTGTCAAGCTGCTATTTCAGCAGCTTTTAATTCCTGTCCTTGCGTCTTTTTCACTGGTCATTGCATTTGTGTTCTTGTAACCGCTATCATTGTATGAATATTGCATCATTGTATTTTAACATATCACTGTGTGAAAAAGAATGCCCAATAAATGAAATGAAAATGAAATATGTATGAACTCCGTGTTGGGGAAGGTGTTAGAGCGCTTGCTTTACGGCAGGCTCTACTTCTTTTTGAAGAGCCGCGGCCACCTACACGACAAGCAGTACGGGTTTACGCACGGGAGGAGCGCGGTCCTGGCCCTGCACAACTTGAAAGCCTAGTTACTCCAATTAAAGGCACTTAAAACCCGGACATTATCATGTCACTGGATTTCAGGGGGGGCATTCGATAGCGTTTGGCATCCGCTGGTGCTTCGCTTCTTCCGAGACAGGGGCTTGCCAAGTCCAATGTATACTCCCTGCTGCAAACCTTCCTGGAGGACAGGCACGTCATATACCGCTCGTTCGCGGGTGAGGTAGAAGCAAGCCCGTCGCTCGGAAGCCCCCCAAGGTTCGCCGCTTTTGTGGAACGTCGTCATACACGACTTGTTATGTCTCGCCATGCTACCCGGCGTGACAGTCCAAGCGTACGCGGACGACACGGTCATCCTCATCGCCGCGAAATCCAGGGACGAGCTGGGCGCAGTGGGCTCCGATGCGCTTGCGCGGGTCGTGCGATGCACCGAAACAGCGCGGGTCAAATTAAACATGGACAAAACTTTCGGTGTACTCTTCTCTCACGGCCATGGCGGTATGGAGAGGGTACATCCCACCATCCGCCTGAGGGGGAAGGGGAAATGTTTGAAGTTTGTGGAGACCCTGCGCATCCTTGGGGTGGTTTTTGACAGGCGTCTGTCTTTTTTCAAACATGCAGACCACCTCAGGGAGAAGGCGGAGCTGCTGTCCATGAAAGCTCTCGCGCTCGCGCAGGCGCAGGGGGGGGGGGGGGGGGGAGGGGCTTGCGGCCGATAGAGATGACGCGTTTGTACCAGCAGGTCATGTTGCCGGCATTGACTTACGCGTCCGCAATACTGATAAGCCCGACTGTCGGCTGAGTGCTCGTGTGGCATCCGTACAACGGACGGTCTTAGTGTCGATGCTGCACTCTAAGAAAAAAGAGAGTAAAAAGTGAGTCACGGCAACCTGACTCTCTTTTCTCTTCCGAAGATCCATTTTTGCATGAGTAGAGTCACAAAATAAGAGTCAAGATTTCTGCATGGGTCGTTTGACTCTCAATGGCACGCGAAGAGTCGTCGTGGAAGAGCGCGACTCCTGTGCGACTGGAGAGGAGTTTTGGCGAGGGAAAGCTAAAACTTGAGGGGGGACGCGGCTTTCGCTACCAACTTTCTTGTTTCTTGGTGGATGTCAATGAAAATTGGTACATAGAATAAGAATGGCTCTATGATGCTTTCATAAAAATTTCAAAGCGGTACCATGAAAACTTTTTGCTAGACAAATTATTTCTTTCTTGAACCTCGTGGAGGGACTGGAGGATTTACGAAATCAAGTGAAAAGTTTGTTAAATACTGTATGCACTGCCAAATGTATGCAGAAGGGGATAGCGTTCTCGAAATAATTTTATTTCAACACTAAAATTTGTAGTTTATCTTTTCTCCAGTCGCACTGCAGTGAGCACGCTTACACTGCAAACAAGGAACCCTACTACGAATTCTTAAAATACTAGGATAAAAATAGAAGAGCGCTATCCCCTAAAGTACAGTTCAGTGAGTCTGACAAAACAAACGCAATCAAAATGTGTAAAGTAGTTACCAAGATATCTGCTCCACGAGCTGAGCAACATGCCAAAAAAACTGTACTGAGAAAACAAGGTTCAAAGTTGTCAAAATTTAATAGGCACCAGGGTTATAGTCCTTTGTGTCCTTTGCGATGCGGCATCGCTTGACCATCTGACCTGATGGTCTGATGAGCTTTTGCAGCTTTCTTTTTCCGCATGGCATCTTTTTCGGCTGGGTATCTGAACAGTTTCGCCAATACGCGCGGACGATGTTCCATCCGTGCTTGAGGTGCTCAGCTGCACGTCCGCGTCGCGCTGCATGCCACCGTCATTGTCACTGCTGAAGTCGCCGGAGCAAACTTTGCTTTAGAGATCGGTGGCTTCGACTTACGAGCACCAAATTGATGCGCAGTCTTGCGTTTCTTCTTGAACAATCACCGGCCCGTGATAACAGACGAGAGCCGTGCTCCAAGCTAAGAAGGGCCGAGCTTGACAACGTTTTTCGTTTCTCTAACAAGCGAGCGCCGGTCCGTTATCATGAGTGAGATACGATCTCTAAACCACGCCGCGACGAGTTGAAAAGGCGCGAAATCGGCTCCTCAGCGCCGTCAGCGAGGCGAGCAGACGACCTTTCCGCCGGTTGCTAAGGGCAACCGCCCGGGAGACCAATCCGGAGCCGCGTACAGTCACGTGGCGCGCGCTGCCGATCAGAAACCGCCGCGAGACCTTGAAACTTTTGCTTGCTGTGCGCTTGCTCTTGCCTGGTGCAGCTGGACGAGGCACCAGATTTGAAGACTGAGAATCGCGCTATCCATAGAGACCAAGATGGTGGCGCTAGGTTACGCGGTTGCGGAGATATCGCGGCTTGAAAAATGCCGTTTTTTCGCTATTTTCGAGAAACTCCTCGCCACCTTAGCTTCGATAAACATTTTTTACATCATTTCCGCGCGATTTTCCGTGACAAAATTTTGAAATAAAATAGAAAAGCAATCATACAAACTGAAAATGTGATTTTCAAAAAATCGTTTTTTTGGCCAAATATCGCGATGCGAAAGCTCGACCCCCCAATTGCTTTTCAAATATTTTCTAAGTTTTTGTGTAAACACGTTCTCAAATACAAGTTTCTTAGTTCAACCGCTAGTCAAAACACCGTAATGCAGTTGCTACGCAGTTCTACATACGTTTTATTATTGAATCAATAGGGGATAGACACCATATAAAAGCACTTAAAAAACATTATTCCTGATAGTGAATACAGGGCAATGTGGCCCGGATAATAAACGGTTCAAATACGATATGTTACAAATAATTAAAGAACCATCAATATACATCAAGAAAGTGATTTATTGCATAGAAACGTCCTATATTAAACCTTTGTGTGTCTGTGATACCATTTATAAGCACATTATGTATACAATGTGAATTCTGTCTTTGTATATCTACACAAAAACTGTGATATGTTCATCTGATCTAGTTATAGTGCACGACGAAAATAAGGAGTTAACAATGGCACTTATTTGCTTACTTTAACGACAAAAAATGCTTTGATTTACATAATAGCAATAGCGGTAATGCAAGTTGAACGCATGTGCATGCACTTTGAAACGACACTAAACTATAGTGTTGTAGACAAGACAATAATAACATGAATTATCAGATACATAACAAAATATCTAACCTCAAGGACAACTCAGTAACAATGTCAATAACAACATTAATGAAACAACACAACTTTACATCTTGTGACAACTTCTCCTCCAAAATAGAGGTCAAGACATTCTGGAAGTGCTTCATCTCCAGGTTTCGCAGCAGACATTGTACCACACTTTGCGACCCGAAAGGAATATCGGTGCCTTCTGAATTCCAGTACCTCAAGTCTTTCAACTAAAAAAGCAACTTCATTGCTCACGATGAAGATGCCAATAATCTGGCAAAACTCTGGGTCATCCCCTTTGCGCATTACGAGCACATCTTCCGCTTTGTAGGTTACCTGGCGTAATGTCACTGACTTTGCCTGCCATGTAATGCCAACTGGCAGCACCTCTTGAATGCATGGGTGAAGCTTGGCCCTCTCCACAGGTTTTGCACTGTTCGTAGACAGCACACCGTCCAAAGCTAACTCACTGAACTCAAAACTTTGGAGCAGCTGGTGCCTCTCTGCAAGGGTCTTGCAGATATTCCTGAAATTCTTGACACGCATTGCAAGGCTCTTAAAATATTGGTGCTTCGCCTCGAACCTCATGCACCACACCTGCTTCAGTGGCCCAAAAAGAGATATCATGCGGGGGTAGTGTATCAGATAGTGCATTTTTGGAATGAGACGGACAGATGGGTAGCGACTGACGAAGGAACTCTTGAACTTTAATTTGCAGGTATGAAAGGGACTGCAATGGAAGGTTGTCTGATAGAAACATGTCTAATATTTCTCTTAGGAGGAGGTATACTTCCCAGTCCTCATTTCCCTCTGGAACACTGGACCCAAATATTTGGGGCAAGAGTCGAAAAAGACACCATTTTTGTGATGCAGTGCCCTTCAGAGCACTTTTGCCTTGTACAAAGGCTTCGCTTGGTGGCAGCGGTTTGTTTGTCATGTCATTTCGACCATAGTGAAACTTGCTTACTTTTTCAAGGTCTGATGAGCACAAAATATGCTCATCAAGCAACCCTTTTAGCACATGCTGTATTACAAATGGCAATACTCCTTCAAACATGTCATGCATGATATCCGGTGGTAGCTGTGATGTAACATCAAAGTCAAGAGAAGACATTACTGACTCGCCATTCAGGCCATACAGCCGCTTATACAATACTGGGTTTATCTGAATGGCTTCCAGGTGGTTTTCATGTAGCTCTTTAGTTCTTATTTGGCATAAATCTTCTCTTGTTAGTGAGGAAATGTTTTTGATTTGTGCCATGCAAAACCGGCAAACAGATCCATGAGCAAAGTTGCAGGAGAAACCACCCAAGCGATGCATCGACAAGTTGTCTCCACAGAACGCTAAAACTACCACCTTTACACACACTTCCTTTCCATCCAACATGACATTAAGGCCCCTATCCTGCAATGCTTTTAACTCTGCAAGCAATGGTCTGAGCACAACCTCCATGCCATGCTTTTGTACATCTACATACTTTGCCATGATTGCGAGATGCAGCATTTTCAATTGTGAACCATATGCAGGAAGGACATTGAGTACGCTGTAATACACTGCCAAAAGCTTGTGCATACCTCTGGCTGCTCCAATTGGGTTTGCAATTTCAAGTTCGTCTGTGTACAATAAAAGGTGAAGCAGCTTCTCATTAGAGTTCGTAAGCATGTCAGTCACATGCTTCTTATAAATCCTACCTTCACGATAGCTTCGTAATACAGTTGCTTCGGCAGAGTCAGGTTTCATTATCTGTTCAGAGATACCCTTGCATTGCATAAAGTTGCTCAACACACTGCCTACAGGCACGTAGTAGAAAGAAGCTCGGTCACTGTCAGTATATATGCACTTCTGGGCCTCGGTGAAAGGGAACTTGGATTTAGCATACTGAACTCTTTGGTACTGCGAGCGAATATCATCAAAAACGCCTTCAAGGAAGTTGCAGTTCAACAAGTTAGTAAGAGATTCAGGCACAGTAGAAAAAGAGGAATTCAACGCACACGTTACTTGCTCTGCAAACTGTTGCATGGTCCATGTAATTATAGCCTCAACTTCTTGGAACAAAGTTTCGCAGGTGGAATTGGGCACCTTTCGTGCTTCAGCAACACGAAAGAACAGGTTTGCAAGTGATTTTTTCAATCCTATGGCAAAGTGTTCTAGTGTTTGGGGCTCCGGCATTTCCTGGAACCTTGTATCACGTGAAGCAGTTGGTTCATGCTGCGAATGACTAGCGGCGAGCTGGCCAGTAGCACCCGTAGCGCCAGGGTCATCTGCTGCTGCGTTGATTGGTTCTAGTGATGGAGGCTCTGGCACTTCCTGAAACCTTGTATCCCGTGACGAAGTTGGTTCATGCTGCGAATGATGAGCGGCGAGCTGGCCGCTACCACCTGCACCAGGATCTTCTGTTGCGTCTGTGTCATAAGCATCACGATTTTCGTCCGACTCTCTCCGCGTTTCTCCGCCAACACGCGAAAGCCACTGCTGGTGCTTGCGATAGAGATGGCTTCGGAGGCTCGACACAATTGTGTATCGCTTCTCACAGCCTTCAACGCCACACGTAACTTCGAAATGTGACTCCGCGGAGTGGACATCTTCAAGATGCCAAATCACGCGCATAAACGTAGTCGCAAAAAATGACATCGCGGACACTGAAAGCGGGGAACAGAACTCATGGCTATACATTGAAATCACAGGTACCTTGAGTATCTCGTCAGTCAGCGCGCAACATACACAAACAGGTAGCGCATGACACGAAGAGCGCAGCTGCCCCACGGACGAAAGCTGCACAAACACAGGCACGTTTATCGTTGAGCGTGTAGACAACACACCGCCAACAGTACGCTAGCAGAAAACGAAAGTAGCAGCAGCGATCAAAAACTCCGTGCCGCAAGTGATCGTCTGCAAGATATCGCTGAAACCGCTCGCTTGGCGTTGCGATCACCCATCGAATCTTACGCGCCTCATGCGCTTCCGCTTGTTATCTTCGAACAAATCTCCAAGAGCCTAGCTTGCGCGCCAGTTAAACCTCTACTCCGCAACTAACACGCAATCCCAATGTGAAAGTGGGCATGCCGATGAGATCTCGAATGCTGATCTCGAAGGATATGCAGATCTCAAAGGCTATGCTGGCAAATGCAGATCTCGAAGGCAAATGCAGAAGGCAATGGCAGATCTCGAAGGCTATGCTGTTGCAAATTTCAAGTGCCAAAAGTTCTTCAGAAATAAAACATACCGTGACGGCATTTTAATTTAAAAAAATAGCATTTAAACGTGCTTTAGTTGTTACAATTGCTTTTAATAATGCTAAAAAGGAAACGTAAACTCTATATCAGCATTATTTTCACGGAAAGTGACCAGCTTAGACGGCTTTCGCCTTTCGCTATGGATTTGACTCTTGGATGGCGGGAAGACCGGGAATACCCGCTTGACGTACGGTCGGCGTGAGATGATGGCGACGAATTCGCACGATCTTTGTGAGGAAGTGGCGAACAGCAGCGCGCTTGACACAACCGCGCAAGCTGTTTGTTTAGTTTCTTACGGCCAGTCGAAGAAGATTGTTCGACTAACAGGTGCCCGGAAGCAAGCTGATCTGCGTGCAAGCCTGCTTGGAAATCACTCTGCGCTCTTGTCTGGCAAATGCTTTCTCATTCAGGTGAGTGTGCGGAGGATTATTTTGTATCTCCGTATGTTGCTACAGCGAAGCTGTAATGACAGTAGAAGTACTCGGAAACATTATATGCGTGTGTTGACGGTGTCCTATCGAATTTTTACATTCAAAAAAATGTGGGAAACGTTGAGGGTGGGTGATGCGCGAGTAGGCGAATCAGAAACTACGTGGGTTTATTAAGGGTCCAAATAAAATTGCTGATACCTCG
Source organism: Dermacentor silvarum (assembly GCF_013339745.2). Lineage (NCBI taxonomy): Eukaryota > Metazoa > Arthropoda > Arachnida > Ixodida > Ixodidae > Dermacentor > Dermacentor silvarum. Next base: position 16,941,432 of record NC_051162.1, read on the forward strand.
TTTTCTACCGGTTTAGGAGCACTTTATTAAATATATACAAGTTTTCATGCCGCCCGAGGTGAACCAAAGCTGGGAGCAATTCTATATTTGGACTGAATGGAGTGCACGTAACGTTATTTGTTATACGTGTCGAATCGCAATACTCGGATCGCCCGGCAGCCGACGCTTTTTGCGCAACCGGTGAGCGCTGGGAATCGCTGAGGGGCGGAATAATGCCGTCACAATGCACCACAAGGGCTCTCGCTTTTATGTGATACAAAAATTATCAGCTCGGTGGCCCCAGCGCCCACCAGTTGCGCGAGAAGTGCCGGCAGCCACGCGCTCCGTGTATCGCGTTTCAATAATGTTTTCATGCAATGTATACAAGCACGCATGGGCTTTACAATCGTATTCTGCGAACCGCATTTGCCTAATGTCCTGAGAAAACTCAACGTGCCGCAATGCGTTCCAATGCCTTTGAACCGTTATGACAGTTATTCGCTGTTTCGCATTTTTCCAAGATAACAACGTCGAATTTACATTTGCGAAAATGTGTGGCCTTTCAAGTGTTTTATGGCTAAACTGATGGACCCTTTCCATTCTTTTTTGCTCATTTTTTTATTTGTACACCCGGCGGTTTGCGGTTCCCAACGCTGACAGGTGTTGGGAACCTAACACCACGTTAATTGGTTCAAAGATTGAGGCTGATGTGCATGGGAAGTTGAGTGTGTTGGTGAAGTACTGCCATGCTAAAGAATTCTTAAGGAAGTGCTCAAAAACGTAGAATTTCTCATATACAGGAAAGTGCCAATCTTATTATCCATTGCCAACATTCTCCGCATTCATGGCCGCACTATGTCAGCAGCTGAGCATTAGGTGCAACAATGTATTTCCAATATTTTTATAATAATAATAGTTCATGCGCTTCATAATGAAGTCAATATTTTGTACCGTGCCAGTGGCTGTAACATGCTTGTAAATTTGAGCACGCTATATGCCTTAATATTTGTCAGGTTTTGCAATCTAAGTGAACTTCAAATCCAGGAAGGAATTATTTTTCTTTAATGTAAGAAAGTGTCAAAAGCTACTGTACACCACTAAACACTTAATAAATCCATTTTGTTTTCTAAGACATCGACACGGACATCACTATGCCAGCAGGCTGTCCTAACGAAATTGTACATTTTCAGATATACAATGAACGTTTCCAGTGTTTCGTGGACCTGGACGATGATACAGAAATTGAGGATGGATCAAATTTCAATTTGCTCATCTGCGAAGACACTGAGAAACCACTAGCACAAAAGTAAGGATTCTTTACTCAGTAAATGCCTAAATAATTGTTCTTTGAGGTACATCTGCACATAGCAGATGTACTTCATGCTCACAAGTACACAACTGAAGCCACTGCAGGAGTCACGTTTTAACCGGTAATGTCAGATTTGTTTGTTGCATTGTGTTTCATGCCGATAAAATTTAATTCTGTACTTTCATGAAAGCTCTCCAGAAGGCCTTTCAGACGTACCTTGTTAGTACATGCTTATATGTAAAACCTGCTTAACACGCGTCAATTAATTAAAGCATGCTAACAGTTAAAATGCTGTTGCGAAAAATTTTGACTGAATTTTCATAAAGTCTAAGGTTCATAAGGTTAAACACCAGTCAAGTCGCAAAGTCATAGTGACTTATCATATGCCCACTGGTTAGTACGCACCGTAATTAGATTTTGTTGCAGAGAGACTTCCTGCACTGCATTGAATTGTGCGGCTATTGAAGCACCATGTGGCAAAATATCATCCGCATTTTTGGGAAGTGCAGAGACTGGTTCATCAGTGACTGCAGCTTCTGCACAGAGATGCCTATATCGATTGATTTCAGAGTGCTTACTTTTTACTGCACAGAGCTCAGGTTCTTTCTTGCACTCAGCTTCAGCAGATTTTTAATTTTTGCTACTCTGTTCTAGACAGCCAAACACAGGGCTTCGGGACCTACACCAGGTGGTCAGCCCACAAGGTTCATCAAAAGAGGTGGACGAGTATGTGTTGCCTCAAGTGCCAGTTGACATTGCAGTGGAGCTAAAGACAGTGAGAAAAGGCGATGTTCCAGACCGGTTGAGGAGGAGAATTGTAGACTGGATTTTCTACGATTTATCATCGCATGGAATGTAAGCAAATATGATTATTGTGCAAAAATCTGCTTTTATGTGTGACAGTATTTCATACCATGCACCTCATAATTCAGTGGTGTAACTTTCATTGCATTCATTTTGCTGACAAGTGCAATATGGTGCAATTTACCTGTTCACAAAGTAGCCAATGGGAAGCCAGCTGCAAGTGTGTTTATTAAACCTCATTAACCACTTAGGTCTGAGTGACACAGTACGTGTATAAGCGAGCACATGTACAGGGAAAAGAACCTATGCACCTATTTTCTCTATTGGGTTCATAAGTTAACCGAGGTGCCTTTGAGTAAGTTATTGCGGAGTGTTTTCTTGTCCTGAAGATTTCTTTTTAGTATTCAGATCATGGTATGGCCACATTTAAAAATAACTTCATATAATATATATATATATATATATATACACCACGTGTTTAAAAATGATAAATTTTTTAAATCGCCTGTGGCGGAGAGCATAATTTCAACCCCCAATGTCAATTGCTTCAAGAGGCCTGCATTACTTGCACAAGAACTAGAAATGCATAATTGACTAAATAAATGTTTAGCTAATATTAATTTATCAATTCAGCACTCATCTAACTTTGCTGTGTTTACTTCATTAAATGTTGCTAACTGTTATTCCTAGGTACCCAAAAAGGAGTTACACTGCCGCAGCAAGGTCCCTGGTGGCTTCGTACCCGCAGTTGAAGGACAGCTCTGACTGTGGCTATGTACGCAATTTTGCTGCTTGTAACCCAAAAGTTGCATGAATCCAGGCAATGAATAGTGGCACATGTGCTGTGTATTTTTATATCAATGTTACTTTAATATGGGAGTGATTTAGCTCGCCAATTGCAAGACCTTAAGGAAACGGTTAATTAAAATATCCCTCAAGGCTTTCTTTTGAAGATGGCAATTTATCTAAACTATGCAGGTATCGTTCCAATCTCAGAGGTACAGAAAACTGGGCTAACTGGTATGGATTGATTTCACGCCTATTGGCTCTACAGAAATAAACACAAGACAAAGGAATAAACTGTGAATACTGTTGTCAACCGTTATTGCAGTGCAAGTGATAACAGTTGCTGGCGTAAATTGCACAGCCAATGCTTGCAACGCTGCCCTGTGGCAGCGTTGCAAGCATTGGCTGTGCATTGGCTGTGCATGGCTGGACAATTGAGCATAGCATTTAGCAAAGCGAGCTGCAGCTCGCTTTGCTAAATGCTATGCTCAATTGTCCACGGAACGTTTGGGAGCACTGCAATCACGGTGCCCAAGGGGGCATGTCACGGGGTAATTTTTAACTATTTTGTGGGCAGCTGCAGTAAGTGTAAAAAACTAATACTTAATAGATAGGAAGATGGAAACTGTTTAATCAAACGTTTGGCAAACCGCTCTACAACTTTTTCATTGAAAGTTTTTGCTTAGCTTCGTTGCTTCAGAAGTTGGTTAATTAATCTTGACTAAGTATGCAAATAAGTTGAATACGAAAAATTGTGACTTATTTCATAGAATAGTCAGCAACATGCATTTGGTTGCACTGTCTTAGAGTGCATGAACATATTTTTAAACTCTGGCTAAAGTTAGCTGGGACACTCTGTATATGTTGTCTACATCCTTTGCTGGATGTAGTCGAATGTAAATGTGTCATGCCTTTGTGACATCCATCATTTTTCAGAAATTTTGGGAAAGATGGCGTAAATGTCCTCAACACCCACTGTACCAATTCTTTTCATGTATCAAAGACTTAAGAACTAATTGTTCTAATGATAATGTCTAAAGTACTTTGTTCAGCTCCTGTTACATACGTGAGCATTTACCATCTTTTGTTGCAGTTTTCATGGCTGCTATCTTTGAAAAACAAATTTAAGAACGTTCGGAAACGGATGCCACCTGGGTGTCCCGAAGTAGATGCACAAAAGGAGAAAGTGAGAGTGCGGAAGCTGGGTGACGGCTGTGATCCACAAAACAAAGTACCGTTCCGCCGTGAGGTAACACTTATGTATTTTCATGTGCTACGTTAGCAAGCACTTGTCCACAAGCTGCCATTAGCTGCTGCACAAGATTAAAAAAGAGTTCCTTGTTGTGCCATTACCCTAATGTGTCATTTAATTGCTCAATTCTATAAATGCTTTTTATCTACTTTTTGCAAGTGAAGCTCACACTCCTACTTCACTGTCGTTTAGCCAGATTGTAGAATTCGTTTGCTTATTTGTACATATCTTGGCAAATATTTTGAAAATGTTCTTATTTAGTAGAGCCTCTAAAATTCAAATCAAGTCGGAAAACCTATATATGTCATAATTAATATGACATTATGCATTCTGCCTTCTCATGTGTATCTGACGGTTTTACTTGTCAGCAGTCAAGCAGTTGTGGAGTGACGTTTTAGTGTCACATCACAGGTCTTTAGCTCCTAAATCTGTGTTGCTTTCTATCTTGTAACATACCCTTTCCTTATTGTCTGAACAATGGAGCTCTGTCTTCTGGAAGGCATGAGTTTGGTGTACATAAAATCGCTTGCCCTAAACAATGTCACAGTAAATTGTAGGTAGTTTGCACTTTAGTTACAGAAATAGTAGATCAATAATGATTCTGATAAAACAAAAAAAGAATGAGAAAAACTGAAATGGTTGCTAAATGCTTTCATCTTGCCTGCACTTAGGGAGCACAGGCCAGCCCTGACATAAGTTTGTTGCAGTGGCTAACAGTTAAAAGAGAATGATAAAAATAAAGGTTATAAATTGTTCCTAAGTGCCAACTGGGAATGTTTTTATTTCTTGTATTTTTCAGACTGCTGTTTCCACTTCTTTTGAGATGGATTCAGTGTTTGTGACAGAGACAATAAATTTCATGAAGAAAGAGTTGTCAAGTTCGAACCCAAGCATGGAAAAGGTCAAAGATGCCATGGATCGAACAACGCAGGCTAGGAGAAAGTGTCTAGAAGTGGATTCGATGATTATACAGGACTTCTTGAAGTTGTATCCAGCACTGATGGTTGAAAAAGAAGTGAGTGTACCAGTTGTTGAGTAGCATTAACACAACATAGTTTTGTGTAGCAATGGCATGGAAGCAGCCTGTCCTTACTTAATTCAAGTATCACGTGTAATACCATATGCACAGTACTATTTATGCAGTGTTGCGTGCGAAGTGCATTCTCCAGTAAACTTAAATTTCTGTCCAAGTTTACATGAAGTTGCATGCCTCGAAAGTCTGGTTCAAGGATGCCTTTCCATTATGTTCTGGTATGTTGGCAACTCAGTCACTAGTACACTGACTCATACTTCAGTCATTTAACAGGTGTGAGAGCTTTAGTGAGTGCCAAAAAGTTGAGTGGACATGAATATGGATTCGTTAGTGCCAGTAAATGTGAGTACAAACGAGTGTCAAGGATGGTGAGTTTGAGTGGATGTAACTAAGCGAGTCCGAGTGGTTGTATGTTTATGAGTGAATGCTTGTCAATGGAAGTAGGCGGGTGTATGAGCATGCGTGTATGCTAGTATGTGTGAAGGAAGTATGACGCGAGTACTAGGTGTGATGTGACTGGGTACTAGTAGGAATATGAGTGAGTGTTCACGAGTGCGAGTACATAACCTGCAAAAATGTCAATGAGTGAGCATGAGTGTCGGCTTGCTCTGCCAACCTACCTATGTTTTATACATTCAATATGCATATGTGTATGCGAAGCTGCTTTGCCACAATTGAATTTCTGACAGGTAAAAAAGTGGTATGGGCCTACTTACTCACAGAGCTATGTGTACTAGCCCATTCCTGTATTTCTGTCGTTAAAAAATTTGTCCATTAAACTTTTATCCTATATTTTTTTACATTTATCTCGTGGCAGCATGCACTGAGCAATCAATTGGCTACTTTTGTTGCTTGTAGACAAAATGCTTTGAAAGGGCTCGGCATGTTAGCCCAGTGGCTGTACTGTTGCAGTGATGACCTCGAGGTTGGAACTCAATCCCCGCCACATTAATGGGGGCAGAATGCAGAAACGTTTGTGTACTGTGCTTGGGGTGCACGTTAAAAACGCCAGGTGGTCAAAATCTGCACCCTCTCCTATGGCGTGTATCATAATCAGATTGTGGTTGCGGCACGGGAAACCACAGAATCTAATTTAATTTTTTTGAAGAGCATGCAGATTGCATTCATGTTTTCTATCCTGAAATGATTTACCAGATAAACCAGTAGCACTGACAGTTCCTAGAACTACAAGTCTCACAGGACACTTGCATCCAAACCAAGCTAAACTCTTGGCATGGATTATAAGAATAATTGTGTCATTCCATAGTCTGCATCATTTCCTAAGTCATCAGCTGCACAATTTCTCGCAGTTATGTTACCACATAATTTTACTTCTGTGTATACTGTACCTTGCTAGGGATTTCAGTTGATATGGGCACATATTTTTGTTCGGAACTGATAATATGCCTGAAATGGAAGAGAAGCAGCGAAGTTTGTCTTGTAAAACACTAAAGGTGTATGCTTGTGTTCTAGATCTTGAATGAATGCTGCCGTCTGACGTCCATTTCACCAGACGAGTCCCTTCTACAAGCCCTTCGGCAGCATGCCGATGGAATTCTTCAAGCAGTGCAATATAAACGACCCGGATTGCCTACCTACACCTTGGTGACAACAGCAATAGAAAGGGCACAAGGGATCTCCAAGAGCTGTACGTTTTGGAATAACTAATTTTTACATTTGAATCAGGGGAGGTGTGCCTTCAGTGTGGTTTGCTCATGTTCATTTAAAGCTAGACTTTAAATTTACCCTTCAGATCCTTGAATTTAGTGGAAATAATCATTAATCTTTAAGACACGTGAAATAATAATTTGTAAACACAAGTCCACTTGTAGAAACATTGGCTCCTGCTTGTCTTGCTTATCACACATAAAACTCGTATATTTAATGCATTCTCATAAGTATCTCTAAAGCACTCTGACAATTTTATGGCATATTATGCTTTTAAGCACTGAATTTAGATTGGTAGATCGTAAGAAACATACAATCTATCTAAACTGATAGCCTACATTTACTAGTGCAAGATTTAAGAGAGTCTTTGATTTTCTTTGATATAGCCATTTGGTATGTGCCACTAGGTGTGCACCCATATTTCATCATTACTACAGAATGTGCTTGCTCAACTGTGACATGGGAAATACAGAATTGTTTAAATATAGCTACATATGTGCAGTTTCTGACTACATGCACCTGGTTATCGCCATTGCCTCTACAAGCATGATACATTGCCTTCATTCTTTTGACTTTGCTATGTGCATGGCTCCCACTATGCATCCACCTGATTTTGGTGTTTGCATTTTATCAGAGCCTGTAAGCAATGTAATGCATAATTGTAAAAATTACCTAAGTTGTGACCTCTATGGTAGATAAACAGATATTGTATGCAGTTGCATGTTGCATGAGATGAAAGTAAATTACATGCATTGACTTTAGTTGCTTTAGATTTAATTAACATTGGTTGGCTAAAAGTGTCGCTTTCAAATAATTTCTAATGTTGTTGGATCTGCACGCGTTGGATCTGCACGGTTTCTTGCATTCATATATGGTTCATTGTATCAGTAACGAAAATCTTCATGGATTACATACGGTTCAGCTAAGCTGTGAGATGGCTCCTTTTACAAAGGAGTTCTGCCTAAGCCTTGCTTTTTTCCATGTTTTAGATGCCAGGGGAGTTGGTGCTCTCATTCTGTTGCCATTCCTCTTGAACGAACGTGGAGATGACATCTTTGCACCATTGGTAAGACCTCATATGATGTAACCATGCTTTCAGACAAACAGAAAAAGATCAGTCAAGATGGCATCGTATTTGTTGGTCTGCTGGACATTGGCCTTTTGACGACAAAAGATTTAGAAAATAACTTTTGAAAAGGGTACTTTTTAGGTTGACGAAACAAGGCTGTCGGACTCTTATGGGTCAGCAGTACAGCCTTTGGTGGCACCCATGCAAGCTGAATTTGAACTGAAATTTTTCTTTTGTCGAAATTCAGTCACTTTGTGGCTTATGAAAGGTTAGATCTAGCACAGCTACTGTTATACTAATTGTTTTGCATGTTAAGCTATGTGTTTGAGGTGTGAAGAAGAAGACGCGTCTCCGTCCAGCGGCATCGCCAACGCTCGGCCCGCTCTGCTTGCGCTGTTGGTCGCTGGTGTTTTTGGAGACGGTGCTCCACGCTTCCTCGCCGTTCTTGGAACTAGTAGCGTCCTTGACGGACACCGTCAATAAACCTCTTCTCAGAGGATACAATGCTGGGAGCAGATTATTTCCTGCTGAAATTCTTTTTTTTCTTCAGTACACTTGCTTCAAGCATTGGGTTTTCATTGGAAGCTGAATCGCTATTTACGGTTTATTTGGTGAATGTTTCCAGTGTGGGCACTCGTGCATCATGGTCCTATACCCATGAACTACAATATAAGATTATCTTTATAGTGTTTTTAAAAAGTCGGTAAAGAAAAACCAGCGAAAAGAAAGAGCAGACAGGTTGTCTTACTGCACATTGCAGATCTTGCTTGTGTGAACTGCATTTTTTTGCATCAGGATTTTCGGCAGAAGTAAAGACAAAACTTTATGTGCCAACTGTCATTGCCCAGTTTTATGTTGACTTTTCTTTTCATTGCCCCTTGTTATCGCATGTTGGCACCATATATGTATATGTAGCTAACCTTGCATATATGCATTTAGTCTTGAAGTGTAAAGCCTGTCTATCTTCTCTTTTGTATTGCTGGCTTTTTTTTTCAGTATTTGCGCTATGAAGATATGTTGTGTAGGAAACATCAACGCACCGAAAGGTTATTGTGTTGGCGACTAGCTTGCAGCATAGCCTTTATTTTTTTCGTGCCTGTGACCACTAGTAATAGACCGAAATTTTTATTATTTCTCGCAGCTAAATAACTCACCAAGAATTCTTATTTTGAATGACAAGCTGATTAAGACTCAAATTGAGTTCAGTGAAAAAAATTGCTGTGAGATCCACATCTACAAAAAAATGGATTAGATTTATTTGAATAGAGTGTAAGCATCTCAAGCTCAGCATTTCTGATTACTGCAACTATTAGACACGTTCAAAAAGTTGATCCACGTGACATGTCTTGGCCTTCACTCTTTCAGAGACTAAAACTTTATATTTACACTGGCCACTAGCTACACGAGCTACCCAAAGAGCAGAATTTGCTTATTCTTGTACATAATCAAAATAATGATACTGTGCAGTTTTTGAACATCTAAGGCACCTTGTCCTGGTTCATACAATCTTTATCATATAGTAGGTTTCCATCTGCCATCCATGTGAGCTGCAGAAGGAATTTATCATGTGGACATTGAGCTGTAGAACTAATGACCACTTAGTTTTACTTTTTTTGCAGAGAATGTTTTGCATTAAAGCTATACTTAGATATGTGGACTTGTATGAGGAGCACATTATAACTGTTTTTTCTCTTAATATGAGATCCATATTTTAAAAATAGTGTGCTTTTAACAAGGGGCTTCGAGTTGACTTGTGTAATTTAATTCAACTAATATATTGAATGCTATTTAACAGGTAACCAAAAGAATGTAATTTACTGAGCAATTGCTCATTAAATAATTCCAGCTTTCCTGTAACATCTTTATTGTTTTTGTGCCTAATAATATTTACGACATTTTGTCTCAATCTTGATGTCCTGCTGCTCTTGCCACATATGCAGTATGGAGGGGCTGGAATGACCCCCCCCCCCAAAAAAAAATAAGGAATCATGAAATTATGCTACCTTGCATTGTTTTGTTTGAATTGTACTGAGCCATGCTTCTCAATAGTTTTTATTTTGTCAACGGTGTCAATCTTGATTTGTTTCTTACAACGAACATACAGAACATTCACATGGTCTAGAAGCTGCATTTGAATGCGACCATTCAGAACTTTAGGCATTTGATTTGAAGCCTTTCACAGGCTAGAGGACAATGCACTCCTAATATTACTTTCATGCACATGATTAAAGGCACTTCGTGGGTAGGCACGCTGCAGTACCATATGCAGCAGAAGTTATTAGTATGTTCCGTTCATGTGTCTGACTTTTTATCTTGACCATAATGCCAATTATTTTCACTCAAAGGCTGCAACATAGTGCCCATATTTCAATATGTGTGTGGTTGCCATAATGCATGCCCTTTTTTCTTTTTAAGGTTGATGGAAGGACACGCCCATACCCAACATTAATCTTCACCGGCGATAGTGTCATGTTCTCAGAAGGACTGGGTGTCACATTTGAAAATGTGCAAATTGATGTGCTTGATGTGACGGCTGGTATGTCTCTTCTGTTTTCTATGTATTGGTCTTATAACATTGAGTATGTACAATCTGCTAAACAAACCTTTGCCTTGCTTGAGCACTTGACGGGTATAAAAAGGACCAAACTTTCAACTAGGGCTATTAAAGTGCTGACCAAGCTTAACGCATGTGCAGCTGAAAGACAGCAGTGAAGGGCTATAAAGGTGGTTAGATGCTCTTGTAAAATTGTTTCTGCATTTTAGCACACAGATTTTTTTTTCTTTTTTCACTTAAAATTATCAGGCAGTTGAAGAAGGAAAAAAAGTGCACAGTTGCTACTTTCGGTAGTGCGACAGCATGAGGGCAAAGTAGGGAAATGAAAAGACATGCACTGTTCTCATAGCCAGGAATTCAAGCTGAGAAAAGACTGTCAGAAGAAATACCGTCAAAAATAAGTGCAATGATCAAAGCACGAACGTCTACTAGGAAGACAATGTCATATTTCTCACAAATGCCACATATAATGACTAAGGTGAGCATAAACTTCTGAGGCATTGCATTGTTTTTAGTCGACATTGATATTTGTCTCCTAATCTAAATTTGGAAGGCTTCTATCACTTTTCTTGGTAGTTGGTTACCATATCACGAGGGAATGGGTGTAACTGCATGCATGACAATGCTTGGCCTGATGTAAGCTATGAACTAAGGGCACGACAGACAACTGATGATGGCGCACATCTAATACCATTCTGGCCTGTATGTGATTGCCGACAAGATGCAGTGAAATCATGTAACCTACCACAGAAGTATGGATAACTCGGTATTTGGTGCACTTGCATTGTGAAAAAAAAGGCAGCATGAAAAAGGCAACACAAAAGAGAAAAGGACAAACAGGACAGGTGCTGAACTCACCACTAAAGATTTGTCACATAGCGCATTGTACTCTAACGAAAATAATGAGAGGAAGAAAACATACATAGCAAGCAAGCTGTAACTCGTGCATCTGCAAACAAGTGCAAAATATGCAAGCTTGTAAACATTATCCGACATAATTAGTAACATAAGATATCTCCTCTCAAGACAGAGCAATCGATGGCTCGCCAACACAACATCATTTTGTGCGATGAACATGTTTTCTATGATTTTTTTTTTCATACACAGTGGTACCTGTAAATTTTGATGTGCACACACAAGTGTGACTATGTGTAAGCATGTGCGGATGCCCAAGACATTCTAGTTGTAAAGCATGCTCTCGCAGCTTAGCATAACACTGCAGTCAGTTTGGAATACATACACCGCTGCAGGACAGTAGAGGAGTACACCGCTTTTACTCTGCATCGAACATAAATGTGCATGTGTTCCGCACTGCATTTGTAAGTTCAAGATGAATAACTGTGTTCAAGCCTTTTATCAACTGCTGGGCATAACCTAATCTTCCTGAGCAGATAAAGATGATCTGCACACCATATCTGCGGCCTATGTTCTTTAGCCGCTGTGACATTTTGTGAGTGAATATAGGACAGTACGAAGCTTCTGTTTTCTGTCTGACCCTGTGTTAACTATAGTTTTAACTCATTTGACTATATTTCAGAAGTTCATGCTATGATATTACTGGATATCGAGAACCTACCAGTTGCTGCACCTGTTGCTCAGACACTTCCCACAGTATAGATGTGCGCAGGACTTATTTAGTGTGACACGAAGGTAACACCTTGGCCAATTCTGTTCTTAAGAACTTTTAAGTGGTCTGATGTGAAATTTAGGGAAGAATTCACAGAGTGAAGTGAGTACTGCCACACAAATGGTCACAAAACCATAATTTGAAATCCAGACCAACTCATTATTTTTTTTTCATCTTGCAGTATGTTGACAACTGAATGAACAAACCCCAGTTTATCTTTGATATGCCAAAAACAGGTTGCAGTTTCTGGATGTCTGCCTCTAGTTTCTTGACCACCATATTTGTTGGCAGTACTCGTACCACTAAGTGTCCTAAGGTTCACATCGGACCTTTAAAAAGTGAAGGCTTGAATTGGCTAACCTGGCTTCCAGGTAGTTTTGACAAAGTTTTGTGCACATATAATAAGGAATGTGTCTGAGCAACAGCTCGTGGATTCTTGATATTCAGTAGATGTCAAGACATGAGCTTGTGGAAAGCTAGTAAAATGGTTGAAAACTATGGCTGATGGCACACAAAAGCAGGTTGTACATTTCTAACATTGTACTTCCCTACATTCGCAAACTGTCGCATGCGGTAAAGAACATGGGTGGCAGATATGGCGTGCAGGTCATTTTATCTGCACCAGGTAAATTAGATAGGGTATATCCAGCCATTGATAGAGGACTCTTTCACAGTTGTGTGTCTTGAACCTCTAAGTGCAGTGTAAAGCATGAACACAATTACATTCAATGCAGAGTGAATTTCCCTGTTGACCACTAAAATGTATATGGGCCACATCTTTGTACAAAATAAAACTAGTGACTTCAGCACCTGTTCTTTTGTTCTCCCCTTTGAATTGTATCTTTCGTGCTGCTTTTCTTTCTCCTGTGATGTAAACTGAATCATGCTGAGAGGACATACTAAAACCCATGTTTTATTCATAACACAAGTGTCTTTACTGCCCCCTGTTGCTGTTCTCTTGCTTATGATGCTTATTAGGAGACAAATCTTTCCTAATTATAGTGGTAATGGAAAAAAACAGCATTAACAATTTAAGTAATATCATTGATAGATTTAATATCAGCATTGTTTTTACATCGTTATATTTTGAGAATAAAAGATTTCTCACTTGCAAATGAATGGAAACAGGGGGCATTTCCAGCTGGGCTTGCAGGTTGTTCATCATTACCAGGGAACAGCCTAGAAATCTGACGATAATGAAGAGAAGCACAAAGCGTTGTGGGTGTCTTTTGTCTTTGTCAGATTTTTATGTTGTTCCTTGGTAGTAAAGAAACACCGGACATAAAACTTTGCTTTTAGCATGTATCCTGCCAACATGGTCTGGTTTACACGATTCTGTTGTCATGTAGAAAGTCATGTACAGGCCAGAATGTTCTTATCAACATGCACCTGCAGGATTAAATCTCCTCACTTCTCTTGTTCTCTGCTTCCTTTTGGCCATGAATTATCACTCAAGGGAGTCCACCCTCCTTTTGTTACGAGATAACAAGTGAAACGCTTGTCTTTGTTTTATTTTCATCCTTCCGTCACTTTATCACCGTTCACGCACTACTATGAATTAGAAATAGCTCAGTCAGCCACCTCCCTAATTCACTGCTTCTTTGTCATCAAGTGGTCGTGCTACTGAAACGAACTGTGCCTAGTGTAGCTGTTCACTAATGCTCAATGTGAACTTATATTTATTGCTACACCTTGCCACTTTCTCTATTTTTGGCTCATATGTTGTAGTGCATCGCCATATTTTGAAACTTGGCAGTCACCAAATGACTTAGTGTGCCCTTTTTACATGTGCATCTTGCCACAGAGTTTGTGTCATGGGTGATAGGTAAACTACATTACTTTACTGAATTTGCATAAAAGATGCTCAAAGTGCAGTTTTTATGCAACTTGAACTCTTTTTATTTCTGTGATAGTGCATTCATGTATTGTTACTTTGTAGTTTTCATGAAAGATGCTTGATGAGTGTTTTCTATCTGTACTACATTACATTACTGCATTTGCATAAATGATGCTTGAAGTTCGCTTTTGGTGTACTTAGATTTAGGTGCACGTTAAAGAACCCCAGGTGGTCCAAATTTCCGGAGTCCCCCACTACGGCGTGCCTCATAATCAGAACTGGTTTTGGCACGTAAAACCCCATAATTTAATTTAAGTTCGCTTTTGTTTTTGTTGTAACCTTCAACATTTCGGCTTTTTTTTCTCTCTCTAGCAATGCATCTTATTGTAACTGTAGCGCCTGTTTTATATCAGCATTTTACCACAGAACTTTTGTTTTAGTGCAACTACAAACTGGTACTCTGATGTTGTAAATGATGCACATTTTCTCTTGTTTAGCTTGCCACTTTTTTTATTTGCTGTGGCACTGCATCCAGATAGTGTTGCCAGCAAGGTGCTTAGTGTGCCTCTTTACATCTACATCTTGCCAAAGCTTTCGTTTCACTCACATAGGGTTTTGCAATCACATACATCACATTACAGTGTTTACATACCTGATCTCTAAGTGCACTTTCAGCTGGATCTTGCCACTTTGCTCACATTGGTAGTGCAACCGCACATTGTATTTTGTACTTCCCAGGCTAGTTGTTTAGTGTATACACTTCTTGTTTATCTGTGTATATTGAAATAGAAGTCCTCATATTTTCTTGCCCTGTATTGCAGCTAATTTTAAGCTATGCTGTCTGTCGTGCCTCATGTGGCGTTATTGATATATCAAAGCATTGCGCTAGTCATGCCTGTGCGAAGCTTGCACTTCTTATTCTTCAAGTGCACATTATTTCTTGTTTCTTCCTCCAGTGTGCCTTTCTTTACTATTGGAAAACATGTGACTTTCTATTTGTGGTTTGCTGCAGTATATTATAATATTGAATTTTAATACATGGAAATAGTGCTGTCTCTCTTTACAGTTTGCCTTTTACCTCGCACATTGCACAAGGTTATTGCATATGATTGAGGTGATTTTTGGTGCAGTAGTTGACTGAACCACATTATCTTAGCAGTACATATGTAATTCATTTCATTAGCCATTCACAGTTCGCAACATTGAACCCATTTTCTCAAAGTATTTTTCCTGTTCATGCTACTTATAAACAAAAAAGTTACTGACAATGATCATGTGCTTTAAGCAAGCACATTTCCAGTGCCATAGTATGTGCAGGGGGATTTTTAAATACACATTTCGATGCTTATTGAGTGAGAAAGTGTCTCTTCTAGTCATATATATATATATATATATATATATGTATATGCCCTGTTAAGTGAAAAGTCATTTTTTATGTATATTGTCCAATCGAAATTTGATTGGAACTCAAGATATTTCTGCTATTCTGACATTGGAAAAAACGTGTCTTGATAAATGATGTGATATTTTTGTGCATTAATAAAGCTTTCTTTAAAAGTTGTCTTTGTGTGTTTCAGATAAGTTCAAGTAAGAGGTACGAAAACCACATTTATAGCTGAATCGACAACTGAGCAGCATGATGTTTCACATTTAATACTATCCTGCAGTAGATTCTTATTGCCATGGCTTTTACATCAATTCCGTGCACATACTTAGAAGACACTCCAGCTCTTGTAGGGCTTTCCGTATGTAATTTCATGTGAAAGTTCTGCATTTTCTTGAACCTATGTTCAATGTAGCTGCGGCCATTCGGCTGTGTACTAGTGAGCAATATTGTGTTGCTCTTGTGCTCAAGTTATGACTGTTCTTTCACACACTTAAGAATAGACTCGTTATAAAGAAAATAGTGTATCACTGAGTATGCTTGCCTTGTAGAGCGTGGCTAGCTTTCGCGTAGTCTCCATTGTGCCTATTGATAAAACAAGTGCCTGAAATATTTACTTGGTTTATTTCCAGGTTAGCAGTGTCAGCTGCCACAGCTGAAAAATTTTCACAATTCAATGTCATAGATATGCTCTTTTATTGTTTTGATCTGGATTATTCATTTCCAGCATTCATTATGGTCACTGCTTGCGTTTATTCCTTCTAGTCATGCGATTATGTGATGAGTTAAAATCAGTAATGTACAGGTCTCATCATGTGAAAGTTCCCTTGGAGGTCGTCAAGATACATATATAGAGTTACTTTTACGGGGAGGAGACAATGTCTACCCAACTCATTTTGAGGAATCACTCGACCATGTTGCTAAGAGTCGACTGGCTCATTTTGAGGAGTCAGTTGACAATATCTTCAAGAGGCATCTGACACATTTTGAATGGTCGCTTGACAATCCTGTTAGTGTCACTTGACCCACTTAGAAGAGTTACTTTATTCTTTTCTCAAGAGTCTCCTGACTTCCATTCAAAGGTCACTTGACACTCTCAGCAAGTCATCTGACTACCTCAGCAGTAGTCACGTGACCCTTTGGCTAAGAGTTCTTGCGATCCTTATGAGAGTGTCCTTGTGGCTATTACAAAGTAGTCTGCATGACTACTGTGTAAAGAGTTATTCAACCACCATGCAATGGTCACTTGACACTCTCAGCAAGTCATCTGACTACCTCAGCAGTAGTCACATGACCCTTTAGCTAAGAGTTCCTGCGATCCCTATAGGAGTGTCCTTGTGACTATTACAAAGTAGTCTGCATGACTACTGTGTAAAGAGTTATTCAACCACCTTTTATACAGCACAGGTAGTCTTGGGACTCTTTGCCAAAAGGTAGTTCGGGTGTCTCCCCCAAAGTGTGTCATATACGTGGCGAGTCCAGACTCTTCGAAAGGAGTATGGGATACTCTTTTTTTTTCTTAGTGTGTGGGGGCGTTTCGGACCACCCGTACTTGCGGCCCACCAAGTGTTGATGCGTGCTCCTCCGCTGGCGCTCGAACTCGATAGGGCGAATGCGGAATTCCATCTCTTCGCCCTGCGAGTGCCGGTGACTTACGGCGAGCTGTCCATTTCGCCGCGCCAGGTTCTCTTTCCTGTGGACCCATGGGATGCACACCCTGCGGATGCGGGTACGTTTTTGTTTCGGCGCCTTTCGCGGGACGAGGCGCGCCAGGTATCTCGAAGTGAGGGCGTCCATGTTTTCACGGACGGCTCATTTACATCTCTTTCGTCTGGAGCGGCGTTTGTCGTCCTGGGCCCCGGGAAAGGATAGGCGTGGCGGGGCGATATTCCGTGAGCGACGCAACGAGTGCTTACTGCGCCGAGCTGATTGCGTTCATGGAGGCGCTGGTGCACATTCGGGGGAGAGGCGTCCGTGTGCCCGTGCACGTCTGTACGGACTGCCTATTACTCCTGCGCGCGCTGTCGGTGCCGACTACGGCAGACCCGCGGATAATCAACATAAAGGCGTTGCTACAAGAGATCTCGCGCTCGACGACTGTCTACTTATATCACGTCCCGGGACATAGTGGAGTGTTCGGCAACGATCTGGTCGATTTCTTGGCATCCCGCGCCGCAGTCGTCCGCGCGCAGAGGGTGGCGCCTAAGTCTTTAGCGGCTATTAGATGAGCCTTTCGGAGAACGCAGCGGGTGCAGTGGGCTCGCCAGTGGCAGCAAATAATGCGGACACGGCGTTGTTTCGCTGGGTGCCGCGACTCGAAGAACTTCCGCCGTTTTTCCCCCCGCCGCGCCCGCTCGTCACGCTTCTGACGGGACACGGGCGCTTTCCTTTTTACTTCCATCGTTTCAAGTTAATGATCGAGCCCCGATGCCCCTGTGGTGCCTTGTGCGAATCGATAGAGCACTACATATATGAGTGTTCAATTACTCCAGAGATCGCACAAACTATGACGCCGTCGGCCGCTCTCGAGCAGAAACTTCCCCGCCCTGCTAAAGTCACCGCGCAACAGGGCTATTCTTATTCGGATTACACACCTGGTCAGTGCCAGCATTCCTGACATTTCCAAATGAGCTCCGTGGCGTCTGCTGGTTAGATATATTGCCGTGGCGTCTGATGGTTAGATATATTGCCGAACACTCCGTGCATATTGCCAGCATCGGTTAATGGACACTTGATCGCGTGGGCGCACAGAGCAATGAATGCAACACGGCAGGAAACATGCGCTACGTACGAAAGTTGTTGGAAACAACCGTGACGCCGTACAACGGAGACTGCATATCCACGCCCTGTGACACCTTGGGACGACCTGTGACGCTGTGTGACGATTTGCTGCTGATCGCCGTCGGCCCTGCTTTCAGCAACTGGACTGACGTTCAAGTGCTCATCGCCTGTGTGACTGTTTTGCCTGTTTTTGTTTTCTTTCCTGCTAGTTATTGTTTTTTTATTTTCTTCAGCTTGTAGTATCCGTTTGTTTTCCTTTTTTTTTCTTTTAGTTTCCGTCTTTTCTCTTTGTTCTTTTTCTTCTTTTTTTACTACTATGTGTCATGGCGCTGTCCATGCCCTTTTCGTCTCTGCCTCAATTTATTTCGTAACATTAAAAGCCCTTCGCCGGGGCTTCTGTCCTCGCTGAGAACTTTAGGACGCCAAGGCGTTGCCGTTGCCCACGTATTATTTTTCCTATTGGCCTTCTTCCATGAAATTTGCGCTTTGGGTATTAATTAAAAAGCCCTATTCATTTCTCATTTGATTGGCTTTAAACCTGGAATGCTTTTTGCAGGGACAGGTTTTCCCCAACATTTCTTTTTGCCTTTCAGGAATAAACGGGGAAGTAGTCGGCCGGGGTGGTACCGGGGATGCACATGAGGTTATTCCACGTGTGTTCCCGGTGGGACGGGAAGGGCAGTAATTGCCCGTTTATGAACATATAGGGTAGAAGGACCGGGATGCACATGAGGTGCTCTCGCATTTTTCTCAAAAACGGTAGGTTCTTTAGATTCTGGGGTTCCAAATTGTATGCGGGGTTGTTTTTAAACATCCAGGGACCCTCATTCGACGCGCGGGTTGGGCTCAAACCGGGTCTTTCGTTTATTTTTGGCCTCTTGCAACCGCCGGCCCTTGGGCCGGGAAGCCAACATGGCCGCTCGGCTCATTCGCGCTTAGTATGACCGAGCGCCGCCCATCTCACAGCGTTCTCCTCGCTGTGGGCGGGTCTCCCAACACCGGGGGGGGGGGGGGGGGGTAGCCCACGGCCGGGGGCGCCGGTTCTTTTCAAGCCGCGACAAGTACTGATGCCGCCACGGGCCTTTCTGGCGGCGCATCGGGATCCGTCGATGCCTCGATGCCGGCTGCCGCGATTGGGTACCCGGCGGTCCCCGACCGACTCGGGGCCCTCTGGGCCGACATGGCGGGCCACCAGTCGCGCATCCAGGAGATTTTATTCGAGGACAAAACAAAAACTTCGAATCCGGTGCGCGCACAGATCATCACCGAGGTGAACTCGATGATGATCTGTGCGGAATTTCAGGCTGCGGCAGCGGGACAAGAGGGTGCGTTGCAGGATCTGCGCCACCAACTAACTGGCGGAGGCCCGACGCGAGGCTGCGGACTTGCGTGTTCGCGTCGCGATGGGCACCGCCGCCTCGGGACCGCCTCGGGACCGCCTCGGGACCGCCTCGGTCCTACGCGGACGTCGTCGCTGGCGGTCGCGGCGCGGACGTCGCGGGGCCGGCCTCTGGTGCTCCGCCCGGGTTCCGCGCGTCGCCTCGTGGCTTCGGCGGCGCCGGCGGTGCGACGGGCCCGGTGAGCGATGCGGGACCTCCCGGACATCTGGCGTTCCTCACGCCGCCAATCGGTGAGCCGCGGGACCCGTCCAACCGACGCTCTCGCCGTTTTGAAAACCAACGTAGACCACTCGGAGGCCGGAATCGGCTAGGTCGATCTCCGGTCGACGCGTCTCGGGGTCACCGTCGTCGCAAAAGATAGCGAGACGATCGTCAATCTAAAGCAGGCGATCGACGCTTGCCCGGTCACGCGATCGTCCATGACGGTGCGCATGCCGGAAAAACGCAAGCCACACGTCGGCCGCGAATTAAGTCTCGGCAATAAATGGCCGCAATCCGGGTCTCGAGTTGGACGCCGCGACTAAAGCTAAGAGTACTTTTAAGGAACGCGGGGGCAACAACTTGCCATATCCTCGAGGTCTCCGCAACAGACTTCAAAAAACTAAAGACGCGTCGAAACGTCTGTGTCGGCTGGACGTCGGCCCGCGTAGTGGAGGACATCCACGTGCCCCTCTGCACGCAGTGCGCGACGTACGGCCACACGCGTCGCTTTTGTCCCGTTCGGAGCGACCCTGCTCGCTCCGTGTGCCCGAAGTGCGCCGAGCACCATCTGGCGCAGGAGTGCAGGCTTCGTTTCGGGGACGCGGCGGTGTGCTGTGCGCCGTGTAGGGGGTGCAGGCCACGAGGCGTCGGGCCACCCGGCGGGTTATCACACCTGTCCCGTCTTGCTGCAGAGGGTCGCCCGCCTCCAAGCCCGCACGAACTATGGCGGCTAGTGTCGCTGCGCGGCGGGCTCATGTTTTTCTCTCTTTTTCACGCGAGTCGGCGCGTCGGAGTCGGCGCGAGGGAGACGCGCCGACTCGCGTTCTCTCTGTCACTTTCATTTTGCTCATCTTTTCTTTACGACGCCCCATTTCTTTTCCTTTCTGTTGTGCCGGCCTCCGTGTTTGGTGCGGCTGCCCTCTGTCGCTCTATGGTCCGACGCGCACATTTGTTTTGTGCGCTCGACGCGGCGGGTTGGCTTCCCGGGATGTGCCGAGACGTGGCGCTTTCGTACAGCACGCGTCGGTGTGTGCTTCGAGTGCCGCGATCCCCCTTTATTCGGTCGTTGCGGTCTCGGTTCGGCTCGCGCTCTCCTCTTGTCGGCGCGCGCGCCGACAATTAACTTCGATTAACCTCGATAACGGAATTAACCTCGATTATTCCATATTGGCTACCGAATGTTTGGTTGAACATGTCCGGGAACGTCAACTTTCTTTTGCGATTGCCTGCGATCCCTACATTCGCAATCACGCCGTTCCCGGCATTCCAAATAATTTTTACAAATTTTTGGCGCCTGAAAATCCCCGCGTCGTTATCTTTGGCACCGGTGCGGGATGCGATTGCTTCCCGTTGACGACGGGATCGTACGTGGTTGCGATTCGCGTCACGGCGGCATCCTTGGATTTCGTTTTGATTGCGGCGTACGCACCACCACCTCACGCCGCAATCGAGCCAATACTGGACCGGATAAGCGACTGCATCGGCCGGTGTGACGGTGCGATGGTCGTCGTGGCGGGTGACCTGGGGTGCGATCTTGTACGCGTTCCAAAATGGAACGGATGCGGTCCGTTCCATCGAGCCGCACACGATTGGTCAATTTGATCGTCACGGTTCAAATTGACCAATAGTGTGCGTCTCACGGTTCAAATTGACCAATCGTGTGCGGCTCGATGGAACAGACCACCTCCGTTCCATTTTGGAATGCGTACAAGATCGCGCCCCTGAATGCCAAGCATTCTAACTGGGGTGGCGGAATTACGGATGCGCGCGGCGCTACAGTAATGCAGCTGGCGTGCCAATATGACCTGCACATCCTAAACGATCCGACCTCTGACCCCACCTTTGAAACGGCGTATGCAGAGAGTTGAATCGACGTCACCCTGGCATCTTCCGCGATGATATCACGCGGTCACGACTGGGCCGTGCTTGAAGACTTCACGCTTTCCGACCACCGGTTGATCGCGTTTTCTTTTCCGTTCGCGCGTCCCCCGCCTCGGAAGAAATTAACGTTCCAGGGGAAGGCCGACCTGCTGCGTCAATTGGCCGGCGAGCCGTGGTTCGGCGCGGTGACTCGCGCTCACTTGCGCTCGGGTGCCGCGTTGGACGCGGTGCTCGAGAAATTCTACCTCATTTATACTCGTGCCCACGCGCGACACCTGCGCAGCACTAAAACCGGTCCGCATCGCGCGAACGCCTGGTGGACGCCGGAGCTCGGTAGCGAGCGCGGCCGCGTTCGGGCGATGCGGCGCAAATACCAACGCGCTCGCGACCCTGACATGCGCGCGCAGCTTCGCGACGTGTTTGCCGCGGCGCGGGCCCAGTACAGGGCCCACATCCGTGACGCGCAGGAGTGCGCCTTAAAGCGCTACTGCACGGAGTGCTAAAAAAAAAGTCCATCTTTGGCGCCCATTCAAGGCGGCGTTTCGGAAGGCACGGCCGCCTGCTGTATTGCCCGCGCTGCGAGCTCCCGACGGCCGCTTGACATCGGACACACTTGGCTCCTCGTCGCTTTTGCTTCGAACGCAGGTGTCGCTAGACGAAGTGTCCACCGACACTGCAGAGCACGTTGCCATCGGGGCGGTTGCGGCGGCCCCGGCTGTTACGGTTATCGACGACCGGCCATTTACAACGGAGGAGGTAGAACGTGCACTCACTCTCGGCAAATCTGGTTCGGCACCAGGCCTTGACGGCATCACCCTTCCTATCATTAAATCGCTATTCGCTTCACACCCCCTCTTTCTTTTTATTAATCGTTAATTCCGCAATAATGCTAGGCCATTTTTCCTCTGCGTGGCAAACGGGCCGCATCATATATATTTCCAAACCGCACAGACCCCCTGACGACACCTCTTCTATCGTCCGATGGTCATGAATTCGCTTTTTGGCAAAATTTTAGAACACTTACTGAATTCAAGACTATTTTTTCTTACATTCTTCGAACCTTCTCTACAAAAACCAATTCGGCTTCACGCACGGGAAGAGCGCCGTCAAGGCTTTGTACCAGCTCCGACAAAATTTATTTCATCTCAAAAAATTAAACAGCCCCGCTATTCTCAATTCATTGGATTTTAAAGGCGCGTTCGATTCCGTTTGGCATCCATTGGTTTTAGAATTCCTACAGCGACACGGTTGTCCACGCAACTTGTTCTACGT
The DNA here is from genome assembly GCF_013339745.2 of Dermacentor silvarum. NCBI lineage: Eukaryota > Metazoa > Arthropoda > Arachnida > Ixodida > Ixodidae > Dermacentor > Dermacentor silvarum. Next base: position 16,964,269 of record NC_051162.1, read on the forward strand.
CCTCCGTTCCTTTCTCACAGACCGCACGGTCACTTATTATCGCTGCCAAGTCTGCCCCCCCCCCCCCCCCTACTTTGGGCAGTCCGCAGGGGTCGCCCATCAGTCCCCTGCTTTGGAACATAGTCATTTCCGGCCTATTAGACGTTCCTCTGCCTCCCGGCGTCGGCATCCAAGCCTACGCCGACGATACGGTGCTTGTGGTGCCGGGCGAGAATCGCGCTGCGATCGAGAGGACCGCGGCGCTCGCTTTGCAGCGCGTTGCCGAGTGGTCCTCTCGTTCGAAAGTGACCGTTAGCGTGGCGAAATCTTTTTTCTTAGCTTTCCCCCCCACGGGAGCGCCGCCGTGCGGGCGCCCCATCTGAAGGTGTGCATGGGTGACGGAAGGTTACAGCATAAGACCACTATCAAAATTTTGGGTGTTATACACTTGATTCGCACCTGGGGTTTAAGGAACACGCGGATTACTTACGCGAAAAATTGGAAATTCTTTCACCTAAAATTTTAGCCTTCTTGAAAATTCATTATTCGACAACCCGCTCCGCGGTGTGGACGCTTTATCGTCAGGTCATACTACCTGCCGTCACCTATGCAGCACCTGTTTGGTGGTCACCGTATGCGCACTCCATTTTAAAGGCCAAAGTGCAATCGATTCAACGGTTACCGTTAATTGCACTGACTGGGGCCTACCGCACGACGCGCTCCGCGGCGCTGCAGGTGCTGGCCCGGGCTCCGCCGTTGGAGCTCGAGCTGGATCGCCTGTGCGCCGAGTTTTCGTTGTTTCAATTGCGGGAGTCCACCTGTTACGGGTGTTACGCACTCTTTTAAAGTGAAGAAGTGCGTCAACTGATAAGAACATCGAGCGATGGGGTGGTATAGGATGTGTATAAAGTTCCTTAAAATGAGCTACTCTGTCTCGGTGAAGTTCAGGACATTGAATGAGGACATGTAGGACTGTTAGGTTCTCGCCGCAGCGTGTGCACGTCGGAGGGTCAGTTGCAGTCAAGAGGTATTTATGTGTCCCATAAGTGTGTCCTATTCTGAGTCGTGCCAAGGTGACTTCGGTGTGTCTATCAAGCTTTAGTGGGAAAGATTTGGTTAGTTGTGGTTTAAGCAGGTGCAGCTTATTTTCAGCTTCTTTGTCCCATTCAGCTTATCAATGATTACGAAACGCTTTTCGTACCGCAGGTTTCAGGTCTACGCCAGGTACCCAGCCTACATCAATTGTGTCCCGATGAGCCGCTTCTCCAGCATTTTTGTCCGCCATTTCATTGCCTGCGATCCCAGAGTGGCCTGGCACCCAGCATACAACAAGCAAGGTTTAGTTTATACGCTACTTGTATGTGTTTCGGCTTGCTTTGACACAGGACAGGGCTGTGACAACGCTTAAAGAATCTGTGTATATTATAGACTTTTGTATCTTGTGCTGTACTATGTACTCAACAGTGATTGGAATACCGTACGCTTCCGCTGTAAAGATGCTGCTGTGATTATGCAAGGTTTTACAGTTGGATAAGTTTGGGCCATGGGCTGCACATGATACTGAAGTTGCAGACTTTGAAGCATCAGTAAAAAATGCCATAGACCTACCTATACTTGTCTTCAAGAGCCAAGAAATGTTGCTGGATGAGGGAGGGCAGGTGACTGGACATTGCTCCCAAGGTGGGATGAGTTCAGCGTAGTCAGTTTCCTGCAGATCTGTGAAAACTATTGCAAGTTTTTCCGCAACCGACCTCACTGCTAACGGGAACGGCGGGGCGTGTGAAGGCCGGTTTCAATACAACTGATTTGTGGACTGATCATTTATGAGTGCTTTGCATGGATGTTTTAGCGACATGATTCGTATTGCATAGGTGATTCCAAGATACGTACGCTGATAATCCAGTGGCCACTGATCCGACTCTGCATAGAGACTTTGGACAGGGCCGGTACGAAAGGTACCAAGTGCTAGCGGATACCCAAGTGATAGACAGGGTCAAGTAGCTTAAGTGTTGTCTTTCCTCACTGGCAAACAATACATCCAGTCTATGCGTGACAACACAAAAGAGATAGGAGACAATACCTATCTGTTCCCCACGACTGGTGAGATAGAATCTTTAAAAGGTTCATAGTTTTAAGGCATTTCAGCTTTAACTGTTTTATATGTTGGATAAAAAGTAAGCTTAGCATCAAAGATTACACCCAAAAATTTTTGTTCTTTTGCAACAGTCAGGCTTTTCCCATTCATCGAAATGCATGGGTCAGGATCTGGAGAAAAGCACACAAGTAGTCTTTTCTGCATTGAATCGGAACCCATTTTCATCTGCCCATTTGGCGAGCCGATTAACACTTAACTGTATCTGCCGTTCACATATGGACAGGTTGCATAATTTGAAACTGATTTGGACGTCGTCCACATAGACAGAGTAAGATATTGTAGGTGGTATAACAGAGCGGAGAGAGTTGATTTTAATTATAAAAAGTGTGCAGCTTAGCACTCCTCCCTGTGGTACACCGTTTTCTTGAACAAAAGTGCGCGATAGTACAGTGCCAATTCTTACGCGAAACTTCCTTTCAGATAGGTAATTTGAAGAATGTTCAGCATACTACCACAAGTTCCATAAGACGACAGGTCTTGCAGAATACCGTATTGCCAGGCAGTATCATATGCCTTCTCAAGATCGAAGAATATAGATAGACAGTATTGGTTGTGTACAAATGCATCACGTATACATGACTCAAGGAGAACAAGATTACCGATTGTAGACCTCGCTCTTCGAAATCAAGATTGGTGAGGGTCCAATATACCATTATATTCCAAAAAGTAGACAAGGCGGCGGTTAATCATTTTTTCAAATACCTTAAGTAAACAGCTAGTGAGTGCAATTGGTCTGTAACTCTTAACTAAGGAAGGGTCTTTGCTGTGTTTGAGTATTGGTAAGACTGTTGCCTCTTTCCAAGATGAAGGTATTTGACCAGTTGCAAAAATCTTATTGTAAAGACCTAAGATACAGTTTAGGGTCTCATCAGGCAGATTGTTTATTGTTTCATATGTTATTCTGGAGCTGAGCTGCCACAAGAGCCTAGGGCAAGCTTGAGTTCAGTAACATTCTGATGACGACTTGCTTGGACGCAGAGGAATATGTTCAGCTATTCTTTTATGGTGCAAAAACTTTTCGGAATAATTTTCCGAGCTTGATACTCTCTGAAAGGGCTCACCGAGAGTGTTTGTTTGATCTTCTATTGTATCACCAGAGCCAGTGATGAGAGGGAAAGAGTTTGGGCGTTGTCCTTTTAGTTTACGTACCCTTTTATATACTTTGCTCGCATCCGTGTATGAGTTTACTGAGGATACGTAACGTGACCAGCTTTCTGTTTTAGATATTCGGCGGTTACGGCGGCCATTCGCTTTGCACCGCTTAAAATTTATTAGATTTTCTGTTGTTGGGTAGCGTGAAAATCTGCTCCATGCTTTGTTTTGGAGTTTCTTTGCAATTTCACACTCTTTGTTCCACCACGGTTTTGGATTGATTTTATCTGTGCGCGACTCAGGTATGCAGTTTTAAGCAGAACAGAGGATATGTTCAGTGATGTAGCTGGTCAGTTCCTCTACACCTAGGTGGTCCACCTCTTCCAGGCACAGTGTACATAGATTTCTAAATTTCGACCAATCTGCACTATGAAGTCTCGATTTTTTGGGGTAAGCTGGTCCATCGTGCCACTTTGTTGTTTCTAGGAGTGTTGGGAAGTGATCGCTCCCATGTGGATTACTAATAACTCTCCATTCCAGGTATGGAAGAAGTGATGCTGACCCTATGGCTAAATCTATACACGAGTACGTGTTCTGTGTAGAGGACTGTAAAAAGTTGGCTCTGCATTGTTAAACAGACAGGCTCCAGATGAAAGAAGGAACTTTTCTATTGCCCGTCCTAACACGTCACATCTTGAGTCACCCCAGAATGCGCTGTGAGCATTAAAATCTCCGATTAATATATAGGGTTCAGGAAGCTGGTCAATCAGTTTTTAAAATTCTGCTGCATCAAACCGTTCATCAGGTGATATATATATATATATATATATATATATATATGGAGCAAACAGTTATAAGTTGATTGAACAATATAGCCCGAACAGCCACTGCCTCGAATGAAGTCTGGAGCGAAACATGCTGGCATGCTACTGACTTTTGGGCTATAATTGCCACACCGCCGGATGAAGAATCACCATTATTTCGATCTTTACGGAAGACTATGTATTGTCTTAAGAAGTTGTTGTGTGCGGACTTTAAATGTGTTTCTTGAACACAGAACAATCGTGGCTGATGTTCCTTTAGTAGATCTTTGACATCATCTAGATTGTGAAATAGGCCTCTGGCATTCCACTGAATTATTTGTGTAGCAATATTGGGGAGGAGTTGTGTTGCTTGTTTGTGCTCAAGAGCATGTGGTTAGGATAGATAAATATGTATATATCTATCCTGTTATCTAACTGTTTAGGTTACCGGTCCCTTTCCCGGCGCAGTTACAGGAAGTTTATCCTTCTTAGCTCGCTCCAGAGAGCGGTTCTTTTGGCGTCGATGACGCCGGGGTTCTTGAATCGACCTCCATAACCTTCTCTGAGGAGCTGGAGGATCGAGAACAAGGCGCTGAAACTCGCGTCTCAGGCCTTGGAGTTCGGTTTATCTTTGGGAACTGCGGAACCGAGGTCTGCTGGCCCACCTTCGATGATGATGATGGAGCAGCACTTGCTGCTGCCATAAGGGGAGCGGACGGAGTGATTACCGGACCACTGACAGTGACCGCGGTAGACTCCCGAGGCACTTGTGCCGCTGCCCCCCTTCGCGCCACCTCGGAAAAGCTGGGGTGATCTAAGTATGAAAGGCGTTTCCTTGCTTCGTGAAATGTTATATTTTCTTTGACCTTCAATGCAATGATTTCCTTTTCTTTCTTCCATTTAGGGCACGTCCTAGAGTAAGGCTGGATGGCTTCCATCACAGTTCACACAATGTGGAGATGAGTCGCAAGTGTCTGATGGATGATCATTGGAGCTGCATTTCGCGCAAGTCTGCCTTCCTCGACAAGTCTGAGATCCGTGCCCATACCTCTGGCACTTGAAGCACCGTCGAGGATTTGGGATGTACGGCCTCACACGGACTTTGATGTAGCCTGCTTCTAGTGTACTAGGGAGCACACTATAGTTCCAAAGGTTAGTACAATGTGCTTTGTTCGAAGTTGTTCATTATTCCGGCGGATAAGCATTCCCTGTACTTTGATGACATGTTGGTCCTGAAAACCTTCAAGCAGCTCTTCGTCACTAAGATCCAAGAAGTCGTCTTCCGAAATTACTCCGCGGCTCGTCTTCATGGTTCGATGTGCCGACACAGTGACTGCTACATCGCCAATGCATTTCAAGTCATTCTATTTCTCGAATTGTGTTTTGTCTTTTAATTCAAGGAGCAGGTCTCCATTGGTCATCTTTGTGGCTTTGTAGCCAGGTCCTATCGTGTTTGCGAGGCATTTCGCCACCATGAAAGGGGAAAATTTACGCACGCTCGTGTTGCTTTCACTGTGGATGACATGGTACTTAGGAAAGTGTTCTTCATTGTTTTTCAAAAAGAATTGAAAAGTGGCATCGGTGCGCCCTCTTTTCAGAGAACGATTAAGGGAAAGCCATGATATAGGGGTCATGAGTTTAAAGTCCCTAAAAAAATAAAGTAGCGCCATTCGTGTCGCCCATGCAGGCTCCTCCTCTCCCGCGTGTCTTGCAGATTGTAAATGGAGCCAGTTGAGGGGTGGCATGGCTGTTGGCCGAAAAGATGGGCTTGTTCAAATCTTTCCGCTAAACGGACTAGAGCGCTGCGGTCTAAAGCGATTCATTGGAAGAGTGTTCGAGAGATAAATACGGCAAGTATCATGCTTTGTAGACCAGTGAAATAATAAAAACGCTTGCACTGCAAAAAACATCAGCTCAAGCAAGCAATACTCGATGCGAGAGCCGACCGTTTGCTTGCGGACGCGCTCGGCGCTGACGCTCTCGATGGCAGCGCCACTATCGCCGTGTAAACTCGGCGGCGCTAAGAATCTGCAAGCTTTTCAAGCATGACGCACTAGCTTTTCTGAAGGTAGTGAAGGCGCCATTTTGTCTGTCCACTGCGTTGTTTATTTTTGGCACGGCGTGCGACTGTTTTGTGGCGGGCGTTCCACCGCGCTCGAGTCTGGCGCGTTGGCCCTGCACGTGTCGCGATGCCGACCTGCTGTGCCCGCAGTTGCAAAAACAGGTACGAGAATGGAAAGAAGCTGTTTTTCCTTCCGCGAGGAAAAGAAAATGCCGTTCGGCGAGAATTGTGGCTACAGCGTATTGGGCGGACTGACTTGAACTCTGCGTCGTCGCGGCTTTGTGAGGTGAGTACGGGTGATCTGCCTTATCTTTTTGCTTGTATTCGTGCATCCAGTGTTGCGGTACATTCAAGCTTGAGTCTCACGCATGGAGCGTGTATCCACGTCGATGGTAAATGTGCATGCCAGTTGCAACATGTGCCGTGTGTATACGCTGCCTATGGCTTCATCCAGAACTCATCCTCGAGTATGTTCTAAGTACATGTAATGCATACATACAAGTGTGCATCAAGTTTTCTTTATTCGCCTTCGTATACTTGAATTTTGACCACTGTGTAACTCCTTCGTGTGTGTGCAGCGAAGTCAATGGCGCATTATTGCGCTTAAGCATGTGCTCCAGCTCGGTGAGTTTTCAGAAGCTGTGTGGTTGCATTAGCGATACGCAAAGTTAAATGGTGCGCATTTCTGCATCGTGTTCTAGTCTGGTCGGAAGAGAGAATGTGCCAAACAGTGCGTCGTCGTCGCTAAAGTCATTTTTTTAAACGTGCTGTTTTATTGCCGTGTAACAGTAGCCGCGAATATTCCCTTGCCCAGGACCACTTCTCTGCAAACCAATTTGAGCCGATACTGCTGAGGAAGTTTGGTACTAAGAAGTTGAAGAGAGACGCGACGCCTACGATCTTTAGTCAACCGCATTTGCGAACGCCAGGTAAGCCAACCACGTTAGGAATTGCACAATGTTTGTTCAGTTGAGGAAAAGGTAAGGACGCAAGCCACTTAGAAGAAAAAAAAACCAAGACGATGGGGTCTTCTACGCTTTACTTTTACGTGGGTTGCGTCCTAGCCTTTCCCTCAGCGTGAAGCAACTAGCTCAACAACCGCGCCGAAGACCCGCGAAACGAGCGCGCGTTCCACAGACGACACCGGCGTACCGTTCGCCGAGCGGCTGCCCGAGCGCGGCCGCGCGCCGCTTTCGCTTTCGCGTCCGTAGTTTCCTTCTGGACGCTGTAGGGGCGCTGCTGCAGCTGCTGAGAGAGGAGGCAGAGGCGAAGGGGTGCGGTTGGCGCTACTTTAGTTTTTTTTAGGGACTTTAACATGAGTTCGGCAGCAGTGCCAACCGCCCACCACCGAGCCCAACAAGGGGACGGAGCAAATCTTGCGAGCAAGACAAGCCCTCGCCAGTTGTACGGTGCTACTATAACCCAATCTGGAGTACCCAAGGCTGGCCACCCACACAAGGTTAACCCTCGCTGCCTGGAAAGTCGGAAGTAAATAGAAGAGAGGAGAAGACAGGAAATATTGAAAGGAAGAGAGAAAGACGCAGATTGGAGAGGGGGATAGGAAAAGGCAACTACCGATCTCCCCCAGGCGGGTCAGTCCGGGGGTGCCGTCTGCGTGAAGCAGAGGCCAAAGGGACGTGTTGCCTCCGCCGAGGGGCCGTAAAGGTCCAAACTCAGCGTTGGCTCAACCCCCAGGATCCCCTTTTCCCCGGACACGGCTAAGCCGCGCACGGTTAGACGCGGAGGGTCCAACCCTCGTGTACTCGGGTACGTGGTGGCGCAACTCACCAAACGCCTGCTTACGCAGACGCCCCTGCGGGGTGGTCGTCGACCAAAGGTAATTGGTTGATCTGCTGGCCTTTCAGCCTTCTCAGCCCATTCCATACTTTAGCCTCCTGGGTGAAGGAATTGATGCCTGAGAGAAACCTCTCCCAGCTTGCTCTCCTAGCCTGCCGTCTCGTGCGCCTTCCTTGTGACTATGTGTTTAAATGCAATGAGATTTTCCGCCGTTGGATATCGGCGCAGTCTAACCCCATGCCTTATTTTGTCTCTTTCATGCACCTCTACAGTCTTCATTCCACCAAGGAACACGTCTGTTACATGATTGGCCGTTTGTTTGAGGAATAAACTTTTCCGCTGCACCAATAATAAAAGCAGTAAAATATGCTACGGCATCATCTATGCTAAAATCCCGTATAAAATCTTGTGATAAATAAGTAGATTCTTTAAAATGCTTCCAATCAGCCGAGTTAAGTTTCCAACGAGGGATATGTGGTGGAATGTCGTGTTGTGTTAGTAGGTTAAGAGTAACCGGGAAGTGGTCACTCCCAAATGAATTTTGTATTACATTCCATTCTGAGTAAGGAAGATCCAAGCGCTAAATCTATCGATGAATATGAATTATGTGCAATGTTATAGTACGTAGGTGTTTTGTATTAAGTGGTCACTCCCAAACGCATTTTGTATTACATTCCATTCTAAGTAAGGAAGATCCAAGCGCTAAATCTATCGATGAATATGAATTATGTGCAATGTTATAGTACGTAGGTGTTTTCTTATTAAATAAGCATACGCCAGAAGTAACAAGAAAGCTTTCGTTAAGTCGACCCCTCAAATCAGTCCGGGCGTCTCCCCGAAGACTGTAATGAGCATTAAAGTCTCCGAGGACAAGACAGCGTTCAGGAAGTTGTTTAATAAGGCCATAGAATTCTGTTTTGCTCAGGTGATAATTCGGAGGTATGTAGATGGAGCAGATGGCAACCAATTTGGTAAAAAGAATTGCTCGCACTGCAAATGCCTCGAGGGACGTCCGAAGGGGCAAGTGTTGGCAAGCAACAGTCTTGTCGACAACTATAGCTACACCAGCGGATGAGGTGTTAGCCTCGTCACGGTCTTTGCGAAAAATAGCATATAACCGGATAAAATTTGTCTGTGTAGCTTTTAAATGCGTTTCCTGTGCACACGAGGAATAAGGATTATAAACAGGGATAAGGTGCCTCAGAAAGGCTGGCCAACGTTTCGATAGGAGGACGTATCTTCGTCAAAGGCGGCCTCGTCATCCTCGGCGGGTTAGTTTTAAAGGGTTAGTGGAGTGACGTCACGTCGATGTCCGCTGTGGCTGTCTGTAAAGGGAGAGACTGAAAAGAAAATGAGGAGACAGGTGTACCTGGAAAAGCGCTCGTATGGTTGTTCAATGCGTAAAAGCATGGAGGACGATAATCAATTGAGTGGTAGGGGAGATGCAGGGAAGAACTGGAAATGGAAGAATAGGTGAGGTTGAGGGAAAAAAAAAGAAAAAAAAAAACCGGCACAGGTGAGTGACAGCGGAAGAAATATAACTTGAAACATGAACACTGAGGGGACAGGTGTACCTGGAAAAGCGTTCGTATGGTTTATCAATGAGTAAAAGCATGGAGGAGGATAATAAATTGAGTGGTAGGGGAGATACAGTGAATAACTGGAAATGGAAGAATAGGTGAGGTTGAGCATCGAGATTAGCTGGAGGTTTACCTTGTTTTGCGCCTTTGTTAATGGTATAACAATTTAAGGTTTATGTTACTGCTTTTAGCGATTCTAAGTTGCCACGCGATAAATTCATCCCCGTGGGGTGCAGGCATTTAAACTTGTGTATGAGGTATGATTCTGTATATTTTCTCTCGCGAGGTGAACGAAAATTTGTTTGTAGTATATAGAGTCTTGCTTCATCAAATATATGGCCGTGCTCATTGAAGTGGCTGGCTACTGCTTTAGGTAAATTGTGTTTTGTATCTGCGCGATCGCCGTTGAGTCTCGTGTGCATTTCTTGTCCAGTCTCACCTATGTATTGCTTGTTACAAGTGGCACATTCTAGACAGTAGACTACGTTGCTTGACGTGCAGGTGAAATTCGCAGTTACCTTGTGAATGTAATCTGACGCTGTACTTTTTACTGTAGTAGTAGATTGAATATGTTTGCATGTGGAACACCTGGAGCGGCCACAGGGACCGGATGTTGGCTTCGTCTTTGTCCTTAGTTTGGCGTGTACAAGAATGTCCTTGAAATTACTGTTCCGTCTGTAGGCTACTCTGGGCGGGTCGGGAAAGATCTTATTAAGTTTCTGGTTGCTGGTGAGAATTGGGTGGTATTTCCTGAGGATATTGTTCACGTTGGGGAGTGCGTTTGAGAATTTAGTAGTAAGAAGAGGCGTTGTTGTCCTTGTGATCTTAGGGCGGGGTTTGAGGACCTTGGCTCGATCAAGCTTGGTTGCAGCGGTGTAGGCTTTCTGAAGGGCAGTGTTCGGGTAGTTCCTGCTTGATAGGGTTTCCTTAAGGTGATCGAGTCTGTCTATGTAGTCATGGTTTTCAACGCAAATGCGACGAAGTCGTGTGTATTGGCCTTTAAAGATACCTTGTTTGCAATGTCTGGGATGGTGGCTTGTATAGTCTAGGTACTGTTGTTTATCAAAAGGTTTTCTATACAGCGTTGTCTTTAGTGTCCCATTATCAATATAGTTGTGTCCAGAAAGTTTATGCGCTCATTTGAAGATTCCGATGTGAATTTTATTGTTGTGTGAAAAGAATTTAGGAAAGTTACAAATTTATCTAAACTTTCCTGACCATGTTCCCATATTATGAATATATCGTCTATGTATCGTAGGTATGTGTGGGGCTTGTGCGTGCAACGAGATAGGAAATCCGTTTCTAGAGTACCCATAAATATGTTGGCGTAGGTTGGTGCAAAAGGTGTGCCCATACTTGTCCCATGTATTTGTAGATAGTAATTTTCCTCAAATTCGAAGTAATTATATGTCAGAACTAGTTCAAGAAGAGACAAGTATACTTCAATAGAGTGTTGTGCATTGTGTTTGGACAGCGTTTCTTTTATCGTGTTTAAACCATCAGGGATTGGAATGTTGGTGTACAGGGCCGTGACGTCTAGTGTTGCGAGAATTATGTTTGGCGGTAGTGTGCCTTTTGTATTAATGTCCTCTATAATTCTGAGTAGATGGGGGGTATCTTGTACAAATGACGCAAGTGTTTTCGGAAAGTCACCAAGGAAGTGGTTAAGAAATGTGGAGAGGCTTTCTGTCGGGGTGTTGTTGTTCGATACTATCGGACGCCCTGGGATATTAGCGGTGTGAAGTTCAGTGGGTGGAATTTTATGAATTTTCGGAAGGAGGTAGAAGCGTCCTGCAGCTTTGTTGCTTGGTTTAAGAAATTTGAATTCTGACGGTGTTATCAATTCATCATCCAAAAGTGATTTCAGCCTGTTGGTAATTTTCAGTGTGTATGGTAACGTCGGATCATTGTTTAGCTTAGGGTTGTTTAGCTGTCTGTAAGCCTCGTGCTTGTACTTATCTATCGGCCAAATAACTATACTTCCACCCTTATCTGCTTCCTTAATGACAATGTCGTTCCGGCAACTAAGATTTGAAATGATACGATTCTCTGATGAAGTTATGTTTTTAGGTCGCTTAGCTGTCTTGGATTGGCTTATAATTTCTTTAGTAACAGTTTTGAGGTATAGGTCGAGTTCTATGGCTTGTTCTGGTTCAGGAGTCCAAGTAGATTGGGCTCTAAGTGGGGTCGTCCCGGTGTCTGGTGCGTTGTTGTCGGCGAAAAAATGTCTTATCCGCATTCGTCGGGAAAATTCCGAAAGATCCTTGTGAAGCTCAAATTCATTTATTGTGTTGTTCGTGGGACAAAAGTTTAGGCCCTTGCTAAGTACGTCTATTTCTTCCCTACTTAATGTTTTTGAAATATTGTTACGGGGAAAAGGAATAAGAAATGTATTTACAGTGTATTTACAAGACTGGCAGCGGCTGACAAGATCATAGTAAGCACGCGAAGTCCCGAGCTTCGTCTTCTTCAAGTGCTCTCAAAACGTCTTCTTCATCGCTCTGTCACAATATCTACAACTGATCTAATTTTGGGGAGCCTTCAGCCACGTCTGCTATTTGTAGATTCGAGCTCCCTTTTGTTGGCGTGAGGTAGCCGTTTGCCTGGAAGGTTGTTTTCTGATTGAAGTTCGCTTTCTTCCTCCGTTTTTAAACCAGTTTTCGAGACTGTGCTTCGTGGTACTGTTCTAAATCTTTCGTCTCATCTGGTGTCAGAGCTATGTTCTGAAGTCTATGGTTAAAACTTTCCAGTTGTTCTTCGCAGTGTTCCGTGAGTATATTCAAAAGTGAGAAGGAGGCATTGTTTAATGTTGTCTACCAGTGTGCACGATGATGGGGTGGGAGTGTTCCTAGAGCTGGTATAGCCTTCAGGGTTAGTCCCTTGGGGATTATATTGTTCTGTGTGCAGTCTGTGTACGTTTTCAGATGAAAAGTGTAACTCACACGTTTCTTGGTAAGTTTTCTGGCCTGCAGAAATTCTGTACTGCGTGGCTGAGAGTGGTTATTAACTTTCAATGACTGTCATTTATTTGCCTTTTGGCGGGTAGATTTGCGTGTCGTTTGCTTCTGTTTAGCAGGTTTGTTTCCGCATGCCTCACTTAGTTCCACCTCTGTTTCTGTTTGAGTCTTTGCGTGTGCAGGCGAGCGTGTGGGTGTCTGTGTGAATGTTTCGGTTATGGATTTTGTGTTGTCTGTGACAGTTGTGTCTGTTTGTACTGCCATTGCGTGTGCAGGCGAACGTGTGGGTGTCTGTGTGAATGCTTCGGTTACGGATTTTGTGTTGTCTGTAACAGTTGTGTCTGTTTGTACTGCCGTTGCGTGTGCAGGCGAGCGTGTGTGTCTGTGTGAATGCGTCGGTTATGGATTTCGTGTTGCCTGTAACAGTTGTGTCTGTTTGCACTGCCGTTGATTTCGTCTTTGGAATAACATGTGCGCGGTGGCTCGTTTCAAATGAGTTGTCTGTGTGCCCGAAGTGACTGTTGCAGTTGTGTTGTGCGGGGTGGCAGTGTCGGTAGGGTTAGATTTACAGAGTGTTTTTCTGCACTTGTCCTTAATAAAGGATTTGATGTTTTCGGAAGCTAGATGTATTCCTCTGGGGTTCAGATGGAAGCCATCCCAAGCTAGGTGTTCATGCGGTGCTTCGTGTATTTCTGCGTGGTGCATTGTGTCGACGTTCTTGTGGACGTGTTCTAAGTTAAATATTAACGAGTTGAGTTTGTTGAATTCCTCATTGTGTTTCATGAGCTTGTTAGTTTGGTGGATTAGTGGTCGGTGTTTGTTTTGTAGGCGGGGAGCAACCGTTGTCACGGTTATGTGTGCGTTTGGCCGAGCTGTTTGGTACCTTTGGGTTAAGTTTGTGTAAGAGTTCTGTTATGTCATCAAGATTGTGCAGAAAACCTCTCACATTCCACTGTATAATTTGTGTATCCATTTTGACAGAGTTATGTACTGTGTTCTGGAAAGGAAAGATTAGCTCACAGGACCCTTTCCGGGCGCCGTGATGCGCGTTTTGCTTTTGGGGCGGTCACGAGGATCGCGGCGCTCCTGAGGCGCTGACTGCGCCGTCTGGCTCGGAGTTGTGTCCCTCGACTCCTGGGAGCCGCTGGACTTCCGCTCACTCGAGCGGAATGTTTTCGGGGCAGGCCTTGCCTCGAAAAGCAGGGCCTTGGAGGCCACCAACCCAGAGGTATGGGCCCTCCTTCAAAGACGGCGCAGCAGCGCCGGCTGGTGTCGCCTGGGGGGCTAGTGGCACAGCCGTGGCCACACTCTTTGTGGCCCTAGCCGATTCCGGAGTCTGCTGCAGTGTTGCCCCCTTTCGCGCCGCACCAGCATACCCTGCACTATGAAGCAAAGAAACGCGCTTGCGCGCTTCTCGGAAGGAAATGTTCTCCTTCACTTTGATAATCACTATCTCTTTTTCCTTTTTCCAAGTCGGACAAGAGCGGGAATATGCAGCGTGTTCGCCGTCGCAGTTCACGCAATGGAGTGCAAGGTTACAGTTATCTGAGGGATGATCTTGTTCACCGCACTTGGCACAGGTTTGTCGGCCTCGGCAGCTTTGCGAACCGTGACCATACCTTTGACATTTACAGCATCTGCGTGGGTTAGGGATGTACGCCCTTTATCCTTTACATATCCAGCCTCGATTATCTCGGGCAGTTCACTTGTTCCAAAAGTATCAGGTGTTTGGTTGGAATCTCTTTGTTCTCCCGTTAAATTTTTATTCTATGTACTTGGATGACGTTCTGGTCCTTCAAGCCCTCAAGAAGTTCTTCACTCAAGTTCATGAGGTCATCGCCTGATATCACTCCCTTGCACGTATTCAGTGATCGATGTGGTGCCACCGTGATTTGAGTATCACCAAATGCAACCAGATTTGAAATCTTTCCATGCTGCAGCTTATCACGTACCTCAAGCAGGAGGTCGCCGCTAGGCATTTTTGTTACTTTGTAGCCACTACCCAGTGCGTCCGTGAGGCATTTGGCAACAATGAATGGTGAGATGGTTCTGACAGTCTTTCCAGGGTTCTCAGTATGGATAACATGGTATCGCGGGAAGTTTTCATTGCGTTGGAGAAAAGGATTGAAGCTTTCTTTGGTGCGTCCTCTTTTGTAGAGGACGATCAGGTAGCTTGGGGAAAGAAGATGCCATAAGATCTTAATTTCGGCAGCGATGCCAGCCGCCTACCACCGAGCCCAACAAGGGGACGTTACAGCAGTTCCTGCAAGGGAAGTCCTGCAAACGCCAGCTGTACAGCATTGCTATAACCAAATACGACATAACCAAGACAGGTTAGCCACACAAGGTTAACCCTTGCCGCCTGGAAAATCGGAAGTTAAAAGAAGTCAACAGAAGACAGGAAAGATGGAAAAGTGAGAAAGACAAAAGATTGAAGAGTGGGACAGGCAAAGGCGACTGCCGATTTCCTCCAGGTGGGTCAGTCTGGAGGTACCGTCTATGTGAATGAAGCAGAGGCCGAAGAGATGTGTTGCCTCCGCCGGGGGGCCTTAAAGGTCCAAACACCTGGCATCGGCTCAACCTCCGGGATCCCCCTTTCCCCAGACACGGCTATTTTTTGTGCCCCTCGGTGGATGAAAGCAACCTAAATAAAAGTGAGGGAAACCCGCACCACCACAGGTATCGCAGGTTTAAACCAATTAAACATAAATGAAAAGGGGTATGAACCCAAAACAATTTTGAGAAAAAACCAATGGAAAAAAAATTAACTGCGAGATAGAGCCGAACCAAATGCCAAAATGATAGCGCGGGCAACGGAAAGTTCGATAGACCCAAAGGTCAGCATCGGCATGGTGAGATGCGTCTCGGCTGCGTTTATTAAGACATAGTTCACAAAAACACTGGATGCAAAGAGGGAAAAGAGAAGGTCTTTAGGCGGAACAAGAAAAATGTCCAAGGCGGCAAGGCAGGCCCTCGAGAACAAAGGCCGGGCAGGTGCCGACAGGTGGTTGTTTGCAGGTGGCCCAAAATTCCAGGAATAGGGGCCGTCGGTGATGTGCTGAAAATGGCACGGAGCTGGGGAATAACTAAAGAATAGGCGGAAGGTAAATCGAAAAGGAGACACAAAACAATATGATGTGCCACGGAAAGCAAACCAAAAGGCGTGGTCACGGGAGAGAGAAGAATGATGATGATGATGACAGGTATGAGGATGGAATCCAGACATTCCGCGAATAGTACCCCCGGAGCAACGCCCCACCTTAGTTAGCGTAACCAAGGGCACTAAACAACGAAAGCTGGATAAAGAGATGAAAGAGAAAAGTTATGTGAGGGTGAGAAGAGAACAAGTAGTATAAACATAAAATACTCAAGATGAAGCTGGGAATATGAGAGAGGAAATCAGGCGATAAAGGCGAATTAATAGTGCTCTCTTCCGCTGGCTAAGGAGAAGTGAAGGGTAGCGTGTAGGAGTGAGAATGAAGTCATGGTGATCCTTAAGTAAGGTAGCAACCTCGGAAGTTAAAGAGCAATGATTAAAGTAATGAAGTAGGTCGATACAGGATTCACCGCGGGCACAGTTACTATGATTAGAGAGATGAAATCGGAAAAAAGTAGAAAGGTAATCGGGCATGACAGGTTAGAAGTTGAGCAAGAGGTTTACGGGGCGGGAAGAAGGCAGGTATCTTGAAGACATTGGGAACCCTGCGGTAAAGCGCCGTGTCCGTGCTATCGCCTGACCAGGCAACATGCCACTGGGCGTACGAGGATGCACGCATCCTAGATTTAATTGAGGCCTGTGAAATGAGAATGAACCTTGAAATTCCACTTGACGCAGCCGAACCGGCGATGCTGTCTGCAAGCTCATTGCCGTCAACACCCCACCCCGATGGGCGGGCACGTGGAATAATAAGACGGGAGGGAATGATAGTATAGAAAGGAGGAGCTGTTTAATTTCATGGACATAGGTATTCATGGTGGTCAAAGCGGATATGGCATGGAGAAGCGAGAGGCAATCAGAATATATATGAAGCGGGGTAGCATGAGGTAAAGTGCAGACGTATGTGAGGGCCTCTAATAACGCGATGACCTCAGTAGCATAAGCACTAGTTGTGCCAATGATCCTGTATTGTTGGAGTTGTGCCAATGATGATTGTTGGAGTTTATTGGCGCAAGGGCCAGATGTGGCCAAAGAGCGCTAAGGCGATGATAATGACTTGTCAGTGGTACATGAATGGTGAATTATAAGGTGTTGATAAAACAGATGTGGCATGGCTGTAAAGAGGCCTAAAATAGTCGCTGTAAAATGCGTAAAATCTATAGGTACTAAGAATATGGCAATGACTAATGAAGTGTGCTATGGATACGAGGGATGCATTGTGAAAGATTGATGATATACTAAAATATGTCAGAGGCTAAAAGTTTCAAAAACACTAATGCCTTAACAGAGCCCTTGAGATGTAAGGGCCTGGAGGCATGTGCTATACTGAGCTATTTATTATCACAGTGGCATCCTCTGGAGAGAGGATGCGCTACGTATTTCTTGGGCTGATAACATGCAACACAACATCATTCACAAAAAAGCGAGGACTGCTTTGGTAATGAAAAGCGGTTCTTTGCCAAGAAACAGCGGGATGGAGAGGGATAGAACAGCGGTATGCCAGAGGAAAATGTTTCTTCCTCTCTCTCTCCGCTTCCCTACACTCCAGGAGGACGTGAAGAACGGTGAGCCTCTCGCCACATCTACCACAGGTTGGAGGATCATTACCATTCAATAGAAAATTGTGAGTACCGTATGTGTGTCCTATTCTGAGGCGACAGAATAGGACATCAGTTCGCCGTGTTTTTGACGCACAGGGCCAGAAACCTAACTGTGGCTTAATCAAGTGACGCTTATTATTTGTTTGCGCATCCCACAAGCGTTGCCAGTGACTTCGCAGTTTCTTGCGCAAGAAAGGTTTCAAATCTGTTACAGGGACAGCAGCGGTAGGATTAATAGTGTGCGGTGTTATTGATGTGGCCATTTGGTCGGCAAGAACATTACCCTCGATGTCTCTATGCCCAGGCACCCAGCATATTATTTGTTGTTTAGATGCATAAACAGAGCCGATCAGTGAGTAGAGGTTGGTAATTACAGGGTGTTTATGTTTTTGCGGCATCATTAACGCTTTAACAACGCTTAAAGAGTCGGTAAATATTACAGCCTTTTGGAGTTTCAATCTATCAATGTGTTTCACCGCCGATAGTACTGCATAGGCCTCTGCCGTAAAGATGCTTGTGTGGGGATAAAGTACATCGGATTCCGAGAAGGACGGACCGACTGCCGCATAGAAAACGCCAGCATGTGACTTTGATGCGTCTGTGTAAAATTCAGGGCAAGAGTATTTTGACTTTAGTTCTAAAAAGTGCATTTGAATGTGTGCATCTGGCGCGTGTTTTGTGACTTCAATAAACGATGTGTCACATTCAACCAGCTGCCACTGCCACGGCGGTAGCAGTTTTGCTGGAGGCATTAGGCAATGTTCAAGTAGTGCAGCACCCATTTCTTCACTGAGCTTTCTCACGCGTAGCGAGAAGGGCTGCTTCGCTGTTGGTCGATTATTAAATAGTGTGTGGCAGATGTGGTATCGTTTATGGTAAAATAGGTAGGATGTGTACGGTTTGAATTTATTTTAAGGAAATATGTAAAGCTGGCATAAGTCCTCTGAAGGTGGAGCGACCACACGTTACTTCCACATAAAGGCTTTGTACGGGGCTTGTCGTGAAGGCCCCAGTCGCGAGGCGGATTCCTAAATGGTGAACAGGATCCAACATTTTTAAAGCACTGGGTGCAGCAGACTGATAGACTATCGCGCCGTAGTCAAGTCGTGAGCCGACAAGGCACCTATACAAGTTTAAAATACATTTCCTGTCACTGCCCCATGTTGTACGCGACAGCAGCTTCAATAAGTTCATTGTTTTCAGGCACTTAACCTTCAAGTATTTGATGTGCGGAACGAATGTGAGTTTCGAGTCCAATATGATGCCTAGAAACTTGTGCTCTTTGCTTACAGGTAATGTGGTACCAGACAGCTCAATAGCAGGGTCTGGTACTATTCCTCTCTTATTAGTGAAAAGGACGCATGTGCTTTTCTGTGGGCTCAACCTAAAACCGTTTTCATCAGCCCATTTAGCCACTTTATTTAAGCCATGCTGGACATGTCGTTCGCAGACAGCAAAGTTGCACGATTTAAAACCAATCTGGACATCATCTACATATACAGAGTAGAACATCGTTAGTGGAATAGCCGTGCGTAGAGAATTCATTTTCACAATAAACAGTGTACAGCTAAGCACACCGCCTT
Source organism: Dermacentor silvarum (assembly GCF_013339745.2). Classification (NCBI taxonomy): domain Eukaryota; kingdom Metazoa; phylum Arthropoda; class Arachnida; order Ixodida; family Ixodidae; genus Dermacentor; species Dermacentor silvarum. The sequence continues at coordinate 16,983,035 of NC_051162.1, forward strand.
GCGGGACACCAGTTTCCTGGGTGAAAGACCAAGACACGGCCTGGCCCACACTTACACGAAAGGTACGGTTAGAAAGGTAACTTTGGATAGTACGCAACATGTTGCCGCGGATACCCATAGCGGAAAGGTCTCGGATAATACCGAAGCGCCATGTGGTGTCATATGCTTTCTCTAAATAAAGAAATACGGAGAGAAAAAACTGTTTGTGTATAAAGGCATCCCTTATGATTGCCTCGATGCGGACAAGGTGGTCTGTAGTCGACCTACCTTCTCGGAAGCCACATTGGTAAGGATCTAGCATTCCGTTGCTTTCTAGGACATAGATTAGGCGCCGGTTAATCATCTTTTCGAAGAGCTTGCACAGACAGCTTGTCAAAGCAATCGGTCTGTAGCTACTAGATAAGGACGGGTCCTTGCCCTGTTTAAGTATGGGGATTACTATAGCTTCTTTCCAAGAAGATGGAATGGAACCAGCAGCCCACATGACATTAAAAAGAGAGAGGAGTGTCTTTTGTGTTTCAGGGTGTAGGTGCTTGATCATTTCATACATGATACGGTCAGCACCTGGTGCCGAGCCGTTGCAACAAGCGAGAGAAAGAAGCTTTAAGTTCAGCTAAACTAAACGGGCAGTTGAAATGTTCATTTTGGGCACATTTCCGATCGAGGGGCTGTCGCTCTGTGCGCTCTTTGAACCACAGGAATGTTTGTGTATAATGAGATGCACTGGAGACATATTCAAAGTGTTCGCCCAGACAGTTTGCCTGATTCTCCAGGCCATCTCCTTGGGTACTCACTAAGGGCAGCGGGTTCGTCTCACGGCATTTTAATTTATTCACCCTGTTCCACACTTTTGGCTCGTCTGTGTAGGAATTTATTCCAGAAATGTGCCTCTCCCAACTCTCTCTCTTAGCACGTCGACGTGTCCTTCTGCCTTGCGATTTAACCTGTTTGAAATTAATAAGATTTTCGGCAGTAGGAGAATCGCGAAGCAATCCCCAAGCTTTGTTTTGATTTTTGCGCGCTTTACGACATTCTTCGTTCCACCAAGGAATGCGGCGCTTCTGAGCCAGTCCGCTAGTTTGTTTAATACATTTTGTAGCAGCGTGAATAATAAAACCAGTTAGATATGCTACGGCGTCGTCCACGTTAAGAGCAACAATGTCATCACGGCCTAAGTGTGTTAGCTCTCGGAACAGTTCCCAGTTCGCCGAGTCCACGTTCCATCGAGGAGGTGGTGACAAGCATCCATCTCGTTTTGTTGAGTTCAACATAATTGGGAGGTGGTCGCTTCCATAGGGGTTCTTGAGGACGGACCACTCCAGGTATGGCATTAGTGTGCTCGACACTATGCTTAAATCTATGGACGAATATGTGTTATGTGTAATACTGTAGTACGTAGGTTCTTTCTTGTTCAATAAGCATTCACCTGAAGAAAACAGAAAATTTTCTATAAGGCGCCCTCGCGCATCGCAACGAGAGTCGCCCCACAGGGGGCTATGAGCGTTAAGGTCACCAGCGACTATGTATGGCGGAGGAAGTTCATCGATGAAGCTCTGAAATTCTGTTCTGGATAGCTGATGGGAAGGGGGAATGTATATGGAGATAATTGTGACTAGTTTACCAAACAACACTGCTCGGACAGCAACTGCCTCAAGGGACGTTCGGAGGCTTAATTGCTCACATGCAACGCCCTTATCGACCATTACGGCCACACCCCCTGACGAGGCGAGAGCGTCGTCGCGGTCTTTGCGGAAAGTGACATATTGCCTTAAAAAGTTCGTCTGTGTTAATTTTAGGTGTGTGGTGTAATAGTTCAGCGCAAATCCGCTAGGTGGAGATAAGTAATTAAAGAGAAACTGAGACATCCACCCAAATGTAGCAATTCACTACTATGGAAACCCGACCGGGTTCCTCGAAAGAAAGCCTCGCAGTTGAAGAAAAATTCGTCCTGGTCCGGGACTCGAACCCGGGACCACCGCCTGGGGCAGCCGCTCTACCATCTGAGCTAACCAGGCGGCTAGCAGATGGCAGGGCGAAGTCGAATTTGTCGACAACTCGAAGCAAAGGCAAGTTTATGGTGTAATAGTTCAGCGGAAATCCGCTAGGTGGAGATAAGTAATTAAAGAGAAACTGAGACATCCACCCAAATGTAGCAATTCGCTACTATGGAAACCCAACCGGGTTCCTCGAAAGAAAGCCTCGCAGTTGAAGAAAAATTCGTCCTGGTCCGGGACTCGAACCCGGGACCACCGCCTCAGTTTCTCTTTAATTAATTTTAGGTGTGTTTCTTGTACACACATCACCTTTGGACTGAATTTGCGGAGGAGTTCTTTAACATCAAGATTACGTATAAGTCCTCTCACGTTCCATTGTAATACTTGGATATCCATAATGGAAAAGAAGTTAATGATGTGTGTACAGAAAGATTGGAGTTAGTTCACGAGACCTTTCCAGGCCCCGTGATGCGTGGTTTTCCTTTCTTCCCGGTGCGCTCCAGGGAGCTGCACCGTTCTTTGGGCGTCTGAGAAGCCGGTGGTCTGCTTGTGTCCATCACCTCGTCTGAGGCGGTGGACAGTGCCCGCTCAGCGGGGATGTTCGCGGGGGTTTCAGGCCGAACTGCACGGGCAGTGGCCCTGGGTCCAGCAGGCCCGCGGGTCTGCTGGCCCTCCTTGGCAGGGGGCGGAACAGCGCTGGCTGCTCCAGCCGGGGGGGGGGGGGGGGGCTGATGGCGTGACCGCCGTCACACTCCGTGTGACTTGGGCAGCCGCCGAAAGATGTGGCGCTGCCCCCCGGCGCGCTACATCGGAGTATGAAACGCCTACGTGCCTCTGGGAAAGATAGGTTCAGTTTGACTTTCAGTTCTATAATTTGTTTCTCTTTTTTCCACGAGGGGCACGATCGCGAGTAGGCGGGGTGATCTTCACAGTTGGCACAGCGGGTTGCTGAAGTGCAGATGTCAGAAGCGTGTTCATTTGAACCACACTTAGCACAAGTAGCGCGCCCTCGGCAGTTTTGCGACCCATGCCCAAAACGCTGACACTTGAAGCATCGACGCGGATTTGGGATGTATGGCCTGACACGAAGCTTGCAGTAGCCGGTTTCAATTGATTCTGGTAGTTTGCTAGTTCCGAAAGTAATAATATGCTTGGTAGGTATTTGCTTGTAATCTCGCCTAAGTGTTATCCTCTGCACCTTGACGAAGTTCTGGTCTTGCCATCCTTCAAGTAGTTCGCTTTCACTTAGTTCAAGGAGATCATCCTCCGAGACGACACCGCGCACTGTGTTCATCGACCTGTGGGGGCCCACAGACACGGGGATGTCTCCAAACGCCACAAGTTTCGAAAGCTTGTCGTACTGTGGTTTGTCGCGAACTTCTAGAAGAAGATCGCCGCTTCCCATCTTCGTTACTTCATAACCTGGGCCTATTGCTTCAGTGAGACATTTGGCTACAACAAAAGGCGAGATCATTCGGACTGTCCTAGTTTCGTGCTGGCTGTGTATGACGTGATACTTCGGGAAAGACTGCTGTGGTTTCAAAAAGAAATTAAAACTTTCATCGGTGCGCCCCCTTTTCAGGGAGCGATCAGGTAGTGTGGGAAAAGCATTTGCCATGTAAAAATGGTAAATTCGGCGGCGATGGTAGCCACCCACCACCGAGCCCAACAAGGGGACGCTACAAGTTTAGAATACTTGCAGACGCCAGCCATGCATCGCCGCTATAACCTAATATAAAATACCCAAGGTTGGATACGAGGAATAAGGATTATAAACAGGGATAAGGTGCCTCAGAAAGGCTGGCCAACATTTCGATAGGAGGACCTATCTTCGCCTTTGATAGGAGGACCTATCTTCGCCTTTGACGAAGATAGGTCCTCCTATCGAAACGTTGGCCAGCCTTTCTGAGGCACCTTATCCCTGTTTATAATCCTTATTCCTCGTGTGCTACTCCATTAGTCAGCCATCTTTTTTGATTTTGGATTTCCAAGGTTGGATAGCTACACCAGGTTAACCCTTGCCGCCTGGAAATTTGGAAGTGAGAAGAAGTGACTAGAAGACAGGACAGTTGCAAAAGTGAGAGAGAAAGACAAAAGATTGGAGAGGGGGACAGGCAAAGGCGACTACCGATTTCCCCCGGGTGGGTCAGTCCGGGGGTGCCGTCTACGCGAAGCGGAGGCCAAAGAGGTGTGTTGCCTCCACCGAGGGGCCGTAAAGGTCCAAACACCCGGCATCGGCTCAACCTCCAGGATCCTCTTTTCCCCGAACACGGCTAAGCCGCGCACGGCTACACGCGGCAGGGGCCAACCCTCATGTGCTCGGGTCCGTGGTGTCGCAACACACCAAACGCCTGCTTACGCAGGCGCCCCTGCGGGGTCGACCCACTTTAATGATGCGGCCATGAGGGTGAAACAAGAGGGAAAGAAGAACTAGCGGAGAAAGAGGTGTAGGAACCATCTGCATACAGATGGTATACAGGCAGGGATGTTACACGACGGACTTGATGGAGTTCCAGAAGTTGAAAAGGAAGGCGAAATTTAAGACTAGGGTGAATGAGCCAGGGATTAAGAGGATACTGGGTATCACGAGGGTCGTACGTTGAGGGGCCATAGAAGGTAAGGGTTTTAAGACTAAAAAGGGAAAACTGAGCATTAATCGATCCAATTCAATAGGTAGGGGGAGAGCATGGGCGAGAACCTGAAGGGAGGAAGTGTGGGTGGTGCGAAACGCGCCATAGTTAAGAGGAGAGTGCGTTGAATAGAGTTTAATTTAAGTTTAAATTCCGAAGTCGGGAAAGTCGGCCACCAGAACGGGGAGGCATAAGTGATAGAGGGAAGCACCACCTGATTGTAAAGCAAACGTAGAACGGGAGGAGACAAAGAATAATGCATGCGGATGAATAAGAGGAGACGGGTGCAGAGAAGATCGGATTTCGTACGGAGGTTTAAGTGTTCGTTAAACGTGAGATTGGTATCAAAAATAACGCCCAGAATCCTAATACTAGTTTTTGATTACACGGAGGTTCCGTTGACACGAACAATGGGTTGACGGGTGCCTTATGATGATGATGTATGACTATTAGGAAAGTAGAGAAAAAAGGATTTGACGGTGCTGATAACTTTACACCGAGAAGCCCAAGCAGAAATAAGACAGAGATTCAGAAGCTTTCGCTTCAAGTTCTAATCTACTGGTGGGGGAAATCACTATCACCGTGTCATCTGCGTATGCTTGGACGAAGACATCTGGTGGAAAAGGGATTTCAAGCAGGCCGTATATAACAATGATCCAGAATAGTGGACTGATAGGGGGACCTTGAGGGCTGCCCAATGTGGGAGTAGCAGATACCTCGCCAGCCTGGGAACGGAAAGTGACGTTACGGTTTTGGAGAAATGAACGTATAAGGTGGTAGAGGTTGTTGGGGCAGTTATGGGAGCGGAGAAAGTGTAAAACCGTGGGATGCCAAACGGTATCAAAAGCGCTTTTGAAGTCCAGGAAGATGAGTAACGCGTTAAGTTTCTTGTCTTTAAACGAGTCGAGAGTCTTACGGAGGCGCTAGAGGGCGATTGGCGCACTTTTCTCATGCGTGAATCCAAAATGATTTTTGTGAAGCAGGTTGGAGGAATCTAAGAAAAAGTAAAGGCGGGAATTTAGTAAACGTTCTAAAGATTTGCCGAATAATGAATTCATTACGATGGGTCGATAAGACGAAGGAGAGTCGGGAGGGCGGTTGGGTTTCGCGATAAAAACAATACTTCCTTTGCGCCAATGAGAGAGGAAGTAGATATATTGAGACACTGATTGAACAAGAAAACAACAAAGGGCGAATGATATTGGAATAAATTTTTAGCATGGGCAAAGTGACACCATCGAGGCCAGGTGAAGCATGTAGATTTCCGGAATTAAGAGCGCGCTCGATTTCGCCGACAGTGAACGGCAGATCATTGACAGGAGGGTGATACGGAGTGTCGGTGATAACTCTAAGGCGTGTATGATAGAGGTCATCTGTCGCAGGGGAGTCCAGGGAGATCTGTTGCGTTAACAGAAACTTGGCGGAATCGAGCACGCTCGACGTAAAACTGCCATCGGGATGGGGAAGAGAAGGGAGTTGATTTGAGACGTTAATTTTGTCAAAAGAAATTAGGAAAGAAAGACCAAACAGATTACGTTAGGAAAGGTCAGAACAAAGCAATTTCGTTCGAGGCCGAGGTTTTAGCGCGGTCAATATGCATTTTATAGGCGGCGTGAGCGTCTTAATACTGGTCCTGGAATGTCTGGCGAAGTAGTGGGTCTGAGGTTCTCTGGAAACGCCGGCGTAAAGCACGGAAACGCCGGATAAAGCACGCGTGCCCGTCGGCCACGTTCCCATCCGCGTGGTAAACAACGCTAGGCAGCAAGTTGCTCTGGCATCAACCATGGTTGTGACTCCGCTATTTATGCAGACATCTTCATTGATGGCAGCTCCTATTGGAGACTTTCAGGCCAATCGGCTGTTATCCCTTCCTCTGTCAGTGGACGCCAAGTTCATGACCTTCCTCGTGTCAACGCTCATGCGCGGCGTCTAACAAAGGATGATATCCCTTTGCTGAGGTTGATCTTTCTATCAGAGTGTTTGGTCATGCAGTCCAAGGCTCCACTCCTCACTCGGGTTCCAACCAGGCAGGGTAGGTAGGGGGTGACCTTCTGCCGAACAGTGTCAAGGCGAGAATGACCATCTACACGATTGGTCAGCCGAAGGGGAAGATAGCAGCAGTCGACTTGGCGCGGTTCTTCCGCAAGATGACCGGGAAGATGAACAAACAAGATGACCAGGCTGACTTTCAGAATGAGACTTGGGGAACAACAACAGCAATCATTCCAATACGTAGCAAGATGAGCGGGCTATGGTCAACAGGCCCGTACGTCTTGTCTTGTGACTACGGCGTACTGGAACGCTCGGGTGAAGTACATGTTCAAGTGCAAGTCAGTGGCCGACTCAAAAAAAAAAAAAGGAAGTCGAGGTGACCACACTCCCAAACGCAAGTCTGGGGGTGATTGGTGGAGAGGTGATCGTGTTGCATGTCCTGATCGACTAGGAAGTCTAGACCAATGGACATCTCCGGCGACCTTGATGTTCTATGTGCATCTGAGGTAAATGCGGCCCCGGCCGGGACCGGGCTTTCGGGTCGGCCCGTGCAGTGCTCTAGTTTGGAGTGGTGCAACGACCGGATGTGCGATCTGGTGAGCTTCTAGACGTAATTGTTAGAAAATTTTATGAAATTTATGACAAACACTTCTTACAAAACCTTAACAGGTTGTGAAAAGCGGGCCACACAAGCGAATGCATGGCGGACGCCTCAATCAGGTACCGAGAGAAATTGCGTTCATGCAATGCGCAAACGGTATCAGAAAACATGAGAACCAGAACTCAGAAATGAACTGCGCGTTGCGTTTGTTAGAGCGCGTGTTGCGTACAGAAGACAAATTGAAGACCCGAAGGCATAAGCGAGCAAATTATTCTGTACTGAGAGCTCGAAAAAGAGCCTCTTCGGTATAGCGTTGAAGTCAGCGTGTCAAAAACTTCGACCGTCAATTATATTGCCTGCCCTTCGAGCTCCGGCTGGAGATATGACTGGCGACGTATTGACATCTGCAGCATTATTGCTTCGCACACATGTTTCCCGCGATGATATCAGCCACGACACACCTAGACACAGAAAGCTTAGAGCGGTAGTCAAATTGAACATGCCATGGTACTTGGCAGGACTAGCTCAGCTCCAGGCCTTGAGGGCAAAATCTTTCCTATTCTAAAGAAGTTGTGGTTGAGACCGACTCCCAGGCGATTGGAGGTGTTGTTTTTAGTTTGTTTTTTTATCAGGAAGCCGTTGCAAAAGTCACCTGAGATCGTTCGCACCGGCATGTGCGAGAGAACGGCATATGCACTGACAAAGGACTGCTTGCGGGTGGCTAGCCATTACTGTGGGAGTGGAGGATACGAGTGCCCCGACTGGCGAGAAGTGATGTTTGGACCGCTCCCATGGCGTCCTTTTAGCATGTGGCGCCCCAAGCACCTATTGAGGTGGAGACGCCTTGAGGTCGGCATATAATCGGCGTTTGAAAAACTGCGACCGCCGATTATATTGTCTGCCCTTCGAACGCCAGCTGGATAAATGACCGGCGACGTATTGACATCTGCAACATTACTCTGCTTCGCACACAGGTTCCCGCGATATCAGCCACGATACACCTAGACACAGGAAGCTTAGAGCGGTAGCGGGGGCCCCGGCTGTCGCGAGGCGCGACGATGTACCGTTCTTCCTGGGCGAAATTTAACATGCCATGGCACTTGGCAGCACTAGCTCGGCACCGGGGCTTGATGGCATAGCCCTTCCCTATGCTAAAATACCACTCGGGTTTTCTTTCTCTTGGTGTTTAATTCGGCTTTGAAATAGGGGTATTTTCCGATAGAATGGAAGAAGGGGAGGGTGGTATTCATCCAGTGGTCCAGGGGCTTCTCGACTTGGAATTGCCGGGGGACGCGTTTATCCAGGCTTATGCGGATGATACGGTGATCGTTGTGCCGGGCGAAAGCCGAGCGGTCAATGAAAGAAAGGCGGCGACGATTTTAGATGGTGTTCGAGAATGGTCAGGCACGCGTGGAAATAAGCGTCGCCAAGTCTTTCTTTGTGGCGTTTCCTCACGGCAATGCAGCGGTGTGCATAGATAGGTTCAGGCAGGCTCCGGAAAAAAAAGACAGCCTGAAAATTTTAGAAGTTGTCTTTGTCTCGCAATAAGGCTTTCAAAACCATGTGGATTATATTCGGGAAAAGATGGAACAACTCACGGCCAAATTTTTTCCTTATTTCCGGCTGCATTATTCACATAATCCGGACACCATTCAAAAGCTTTAACCGTCAAGTAATTCTACCTGCCATCACCTATGCCGCACAGGTGTGGTGGTCAGAATGGCGGGAAAGTCAACTCAAGGAGAGGGTTGAGTCCATGCACAGAGTGCAGCTTCTAGCAGTAACAGGAGCGTATCGGACCACGATAACAGCGGTTCTACAGATAGTCAGATGCGAGTGGCGCGTATTGTGCGGAAGCGACTGCGCTTACAGAAGCACTTCAATATTGTGGGCTATACAGGCACCTTCTGCCGTCAATGTGTATTCCGACTAGAGCACTGCACGGGCTCGGGCTTACCCAAAAGCCCGGCCCGGCCTGTGGGCCGGGCCGGGTAGGGCAGTTTTATTAGGGGCTCGGGCCGGGTTTGGGTATCTTGACGCGGGCCCGGGCCGGGCTCGGACTTTCTGGCGGTGTGCATGTCACGTGAAGCGAGTTATCCTCGCGTGTCTCGACTCTGAAAAACCTGTTGACCCGGCGCAGCTGGAAGCTAGCTGTGCTACTGCTGTGTACTTCCATTTTCTTCCGTCGTATTTTGCGCTGCTTGGACAGAATGTAAAAGTCCAGAAAGACCAAAGTCACCTCAAACCAAACGATACCATTGTATTCTTACCTAAATCAATGTAATTAATGCTTTCAGCGTGGTGCAAGCGCGTTCGCGAGTTGCTGATTCTTCAAAGGAGAATTGGTAAAACGATGACTCGTAAGATAAGCTAATTCATCACGCGGCTGAAATATGGGACTGCGTCCATCCATGATTGCACGTATGTTCTCAACCGGCCGCTTAGAAGCTGCGCATTATGCTACATCATGGAGGAACGAGAAGCTTTCTTTCTTCACTTACTCCATGCATGCGCTGCGCTCACGACGGGTCGTGGCTGCGCTTCCGCTATAGTGTACTAGAATACGGTTGAGTGGGACGAGCGGCTGAGGGGGCGCATGCTTTGCAGTGAGGCGCCCGACGTGAAAAAAATACTGTGGCGGCGCTGCGATAGAAGTGGATTGGGCTGCATCAAGGTCGCGCCCTTGGAAACTGCTGGCGATACTGCTCGGCAGGGTCGTTCGCACTACTTCGCGCGCTGGTATTTGCGTTCAGACCGCTCAAATGGTGTTCATAATTGTATATGGCATTTCTTTATGCCTCAAGAATAAATTCCTTTCATTCTCTTCTTTATTTTATTTTTTTAATGCCGTTCGGTGATCTTTTTCGGTCTCGGGCCGAGCCGGGCTCGTAGATAATTTCCGGCCCGGGCCGGGCCTCGCCCTAAAACTTTTGGTCGGGCTCGGGCGGGCTGCCCAACGTAAAAACGGGCCCGGCGGTCCGGGCTGAAAAATTCGGCCTGTGCAGTGCTCTAATTCTGACTGCCTGTCACTTTTGTCGGCGGTTGCGGCTCTGACGTCGAACGACGCGCGCATGGTGCAGATTAAAAAGAGCTTCGGCGGCTGTCCGTGCAAATTCAACATTGATCTGTACCGCGTGCGAGGTCACAGCGATATTTTAGGTAATGAACTTGTGGATGAGGCAGCAGGTAGCGCCGCACGGTGCGGGCTTTCACGGGTGGCAAGGTCAATTAAGAGCAAATTCTACTCGCAGATGGAGAGCGACTGGTGCCGGAAATGGAGATCGGAAAATGTCAATACGGAACTTGTTCAACTGGGTCCCTAGTGTTGCTGAGATTCCTGCATTTTTCCAGCCGTCAAAGCGTTTATTACATGTAATCACGGGTTATGTTAATCACGGGATGATTCTGACTGCGCGAAGCGAGCGGCAGACTCTGCTCTATTCTGCTGTTCCGTCTGTCCAGGTCTCCCCAAACATGCCGCAGAAATATAATTAAATTTAGTTTCCCCGCATGGTAGCTATGTATCGCATACTCTGATCGGTACTTTTTAAAGTGCATAATGACACAAATTCTCGTTTTTTGTTACGCCGAGAAATTTGGAAAAGCACCAAGTGCAGTTTTCTATACGCGCATGGGTATGGGGCTGCAAATCGTCTGCTCTTTCCATTCGCGCCTGGCTATGATCGCAGATCGTTTGATCCTTCAAGTACTCTAGTTTCTTGCTATTATTGCCGCATAAAAAGCATGTGATCCTAAATTTAAATCTTGAAAAAATATGTATACCATGACAGTTTACAGGTATTTTATTCCTTGTCACTAAAGAAGGGTCCTTCCTCTGCTTCAGAACCGGAACGACAATTGCTTCTTTTCCATGTAGAAGGAATGTACCCAACAGCCCATATTTTATTAAAGTGTGAGTAGAGTCATTTGGGTGTCTGTGTGGAGGTATTTGACCATATCGTAGACTACTTTGTCAGGACCCTGAGCAGAGCTCTGACATTTCTTTAAGGAGGCTCTTAACTCGGCAATGGTAAAAGGTCTATTGTAGGGTTCGACCCGTCTTTACTTACGATCTAATGGCATGCGTTCTATTTGTTCCTTGTGTTTAAGGAATGACCGTGTATAATTTATTGAGCTAGACACCTACTGGAAGTGCTCCCCGAGAGCGTTAGCCTGGTCTTCCAAGCTATTTTCATAGTCATTTACCAGAGAGGCAAAGAGTGAGTTGATTGCCCCTTAAGCTTTCTGAGTCCTTTCCACACTTCTGTTTCCTGAGTACAGGAATTAATTGCCAAGACAAACTTCTCCCAGCTGGCCCTCTTTGCTTGTCGCCGCGTCCTTCGCCCCTGTGATTTATTCTGTTTAAATTCGATTAGGTTTTTCGCAGTAGGACATTTCCGTAGTTTACCCCAGGCTTTATTTTGCACGATTGCCTGTCGGCAATCGTCATTCCACCAGGGAACCCGTCTTTTGAATGTAGACCCATTTGTCTGATGAATCAACTTCTCAGCTGCGTCAATGATAAAAGCGGTAAAATATGATACGGCATCATCTATACTAAAGTTACTTATAAAATCTTGTGATAGGTAGGCGGATTCCTTAAAACATTTCCAATCAGCTGAGGCTAGTTTCCAGCGAGAGACATGTGGAGGGGAGTTACGTTGCGTTACCAAGTTTAGACTTACTGGGAAGTGGTCACTTCCATATTTTTGATGACATGCCATTCTAAATCAGAGAAAAGGGAGGCAGAGCCAATCGATATGTCTATTGATGAGTATTAATTGTGATGGAGATTATATATGTTGGCTCCTCCTTATTGAAGAGGCACGCACCCGAGTTTAAAAGGAAGTTTTCTATGAGTCGACCTCGCGCATCGCATCGCGAGTCGCTCCACATCGTGTTGTGGGCGTTAAAATAATCACCCACGAGTATGTAAGGCTAGCGAAGCTGACCAATAAGGTTATGAAGCTCTCTTATTTCAAGATGATGGTTCGGGGGTACATAAATGGAACATACCGTGACCAATTTGTTGAAAAGGATAGCCCGAACACACACTGCCTCAAGGGGCGTCCGAAGGGCGACGTGTCGACAAGCTACAGACTTGTCGGCAACTATTGCTACACCGCCGGAGGCGTTAGCCTCGTTACGGTCTTTTTCAAAGATGGTGTAATTATGAAGAAAGTTCGTGTTTGTAGGTTTCAGAAGTGTGTCTCTTGAACACACAGCAACTTTGGATTCTGTTTCTGTAGTAGTTCTCTTATATCGTCGAGGTTGTGAATAAGTCCTCTAACGTTCCATAATGAAGAAAGTGTTTGTGCTGTGTGTTCAGAAGATGAAGACTAGCTCACGGTGCCCTTTCCAGGCGCTGTGACGCGAGGTTTCTCTTTTATGGAGCGGTCAAGAGATTCCCGCCGCTCCTTAGGCGCTGGCGGCGCCGTCTGGCCGGTTGTTGTGTCCATCGGCTCTTGCGAGGCGCTGGACACGCGCTCTTGCGAGCGCTTGGCTTGACGTGAAGGCCTCGTTTCGAGGGACGAGGCCCTTGAGGCCACCAGCCCGGAGGTCGCTGGCCCTTTCTTCTGGGGCGGCGGAGGAGCGTTGCCCGCAGCCACCGAGGGGGCGGATGGCGTCACCGCCGGCTCACCACCCTGTGTGGGCCGGACAGCTGCCAGGTGCCGCTGTGTCGCTGCCCCCTGACGAGCCACCTCGGCAAAACTGACTTTAGGCAGGTATGACACCCGCCTGCGAGCCTCTTTGAAAGTTATATTTCCCTTTACTATGATCGTGATTACTTCTTTTTCTTTATTCCAAGACGGGCAGGACCGCGAGTATGCGGCATGCTCGCCATCACAGTTGACGCAGTGAGGAGTGTTTTCGCACGTTTCAGAGGCATGGTCATCGGAACTACATTTAGCACATGTCTGTCGGCCTCGGCAATTCTGGGAACTGTGGCCGAAACGCTGGCACTTGAAGCAACGATAAGGATTTGGAATATAGGGTGCCACCCGTAGCTTTACATAGCCTGCCTCGATTGTCTCGGGCACGATACTTGATCCAAAAGTACTAGATGCTTGGTTTTGATCTCCTTGCTGTCCCGCCATAGCATAATTCGTTTAACATTGATATCGTTTTGCTCGCTCCAGCCTTCCAACAGTTCAGCTTCTGTCAGTTGCATCAGGTCATCGTCGGAGACAACGCCACGACTGGTGTTCATAGTTCGGTGCGGGGATATTGTCACCGGGATTTCCCCGAATGACAGGATATTGTCACCGGGATTTCCCCGAATGACACTAGGTTTGGAATCTTTTCGTGCTGTTTCGTATCGCGCAGTTCCAAAAGGAGGTCTCCACTAGCCATTTTTGATGCTTTCTAGCCTCCCTCAAGAGCGTCGGTGAGAAACTTTGACACGAGGAAGGGTGAGATCATTCTCATCGTCTTTTAAGGGTTATCAGAATGAATGACATGGAATCGGGGGAAATGTTTGCGATCTGTTACCAAGGAATTGAAAGATATCTTCGGTGCGCCCCCGTTTATGAGGGCGATCAGGGAGTCGGGGGAATGACGAAAGAGCCATAAAGGGAACTATAATTTCGGTAGCTATGCCAGCCACCCACCACCGAGCCCAACATGGGGACGCTACGAAACCCGAAGGCAACGAAGAAGCCAGCTGTACATAGCCACTATAACGTAATATAGTAGACCCAAGGCTGGATAAACTACACCAGGTGAAACAGGTTAACCCTTGCTGCCTGGAAAATTGGAAGTAAAACGAAGTGAAGACAGGAGAGATGGAAAGTGAGAAAGAAAGACGAAGGTTGGAGGGAGAGAGAGACACGAAAAGGCAACTACCGATTTCCCCCGGGTGGGTCAGTCCGGGGGTGCCGCACCGTCTACGTGAAGCCGAGGCCAAAGAGGTGTGTGTGTGTTGCCTCCGCCGGGGGGCCATAAAGGTCCAAACACCCGGCTTCGGCTCAACCTCCAGGATCCCCTTTTCCCCCGACACGGCTAAGCCGCGCAAGGTTGGACGCGGGAGGGTCCAACCCCCATGTGCTCGGGTCCGTGGTGTCGCAACACACCAAACGCCTGCTGACGGAGACGCCCCTGCGGGTTGGTGTCGCGTTCATGGTAACGTCCCGGCGCCGCCATGTGAAGAAATGAGTACGACTTGCGCGCCTGCTTATGGCAGGTGTACTCAGAGTATGTAACCATTTCGCGGCTGAGGCCCGATATGTCACCCTGGGGGCGGTGCCCGGCATGCCTCGGCTGCCCTGACGTGTCCGCCGGGAGCTGTCTGCTCAGTGAACATAGCCGCGAGTCACCACTGACGTCGAGACGCCGGCATTGAGGGCGTCCTGAAAACGCACGCCCTGTGCGGTGCTCAATGCGCCCCAGTCTGAAGTTTGAATCCCGCCACCACTTTTTTCCCTTCTACATTTCTCATTTACTTTTTATTTTCGGGGCTCGCCCCTGTAAGTATCGTCCTCTTTCACATTTTGTTTTGCATTTTGTTTCGTTGATTATTACCTATTTTATTTTGCGTTGATTCCTGACTTATTTCCACTTGGTAGTGGTTGACTCCGGCGGGACATGCAGGTTTCTTAGTAACAAGCCTGTCCCCATTTATCTGTGTGTGGCATCGTAGCTTTAATTTTTGTATTTTGCTTTCTTTTTCTATATCAATTCAATGCCTTTTGCGTGATGGTATTAATTTCACAAACACTTGTATATAATGCCTACCTTTGCGGTCATGGTCGCTCCGTTGCCAGCATACTTATGTTAACCTGGCGGTCATCACCTCATCCTCTCCTACCTGTTATGCAGAATACTTTCAGGCAAATCAGTCAAACATCCCCGGAATTACCAACGGACCAATCAAACGGACCATATGCAAGGATCACGGATGCATTCCACATCATCATCATCCCACTTTTCATTATTTATATCCCATTTGTCATTTCAACACAATTAACACTCTACGCGAGGAACTTCTGCCCTCGCTGACCGGACCTTAGGGCACTATAGAATTACCGTGCGCAGACTTCATTTTCCAATTGGTTCTTTACATCTTGATAACTTGCGCTTAGGGTATGATTACATATTTACCCTTGTTCATTTTCTTTTGATTGGTTTATGCCCGTTTTTGCAATTCTAGGAGCGGGCTTTTTCCTCCATTTATTTATTTTGTTTTTACACTCACTGAGGGATCCAGTCTTCGAAACGGGGCGGTACATCCAGCAAATGAAAATTCGAGAGTGCCATCTCTAGCTCAGCCCAACGTAGAAGGCAGAAACTGCAGTCAGTCCTGGATGATTTCGTTCTTGTTTAAATTCGCAGAGAAAAACGCGAGGGCGGGTTACAAAAAGAATATATTGCTTTTCATCAGAGTGCGAGACCGGATTAAGGGATGAAGAGCGGTGCTGCATCCGGCTCAGGGCATATGGCTAACTTAAGGCGAACGGTAATGAAGTTTACCGAACCGGCAGAAGCACGAGCGTCTCGTGCTTTTCCGTTTCACGAAAATACGAATAGTCAACAAGACTATCATTCGGATTGTGTTCAAACCTGTCCACAATATTCTCCAGCACTCCAAAGTCCGCCAAGCTCCAGTGTTTATTTCCACAAAGATGGAAAAGCACGTAATTACGAGAGCAGGCGTTGGCAGGAGTTTCTCGAAGTCGCAAAGCGGGAGCGGCTTTGCATCGGTTGTGTAACGCTTCGCATCCAAGAAGGATGCCTGAGAAGCTACTTTAATTTCACCGATGCTTGGACGCGATATCTAGACGATGCGCTAGATATCACAAAGTTGACCGTTCTCACCACCGGTGCGGCGCATTTCTGGCGAATGTCCGTAACCTTACGAGTAATATGCTGGCTGGAAGACCTTCACACTAAATATGCTGTCGATTGCTTCCTATGCCTTGCAAGTTCCACAAGGCGCACATGGGTAAGGTTCAGAAAATTTCAAATTTTGTCAACGAAATTGACGCGTTCGGTAGCTCGCTCTTTGTCGTCGACATTGAGCCCCCGACTAGGTGTCCTTTTTGTCAGCCGTCGTGGGGAGGAGGTGCTGTAGGAGACTTACTGCCCAAATCACATCCCCCATCGCAGTCTCGGACTGACAGCAGGCCCACCGGCCAAAACGCTAAAGTTCAAACCGGGGCTAGACCTAAGGTAAAGAACTTCAGGCCAGAAGGTTAGACGCCTTCTAGGCCATCAAGGCCTGCTTTAGAAAAGGAGGTAGAAAAACTGGCCCAGGAGCACGTGGCTCGGATAAAGCGACTGAAACAGAGCAAAGCTTAAGTTGATCACTGGAACAATGAAGTCCATGTACAAATACACGATTCACACGTAATATCATATGCTAATACATATGCAGGACATCCGCCCACTGCCGAAAAGGCGGAAAAAGCGGAACGCCACGTAATCGAGCCTTCGCTATGCTTTATATATATGCCGCCAAGGCAGGCGCGGAGCGAAAACGTTCCCTCAAGCAAAAGAGGAGCAGAACGCCTCAAGTGGTTGCGTTGGCGGTGATTCGAACGAAAAGCGGTAAGCGTAACAGTTCGCAAAAATCGGCGATGACGCGGAACAGCACGTGGCTCGCATAAAGCGACTGAAACAGAGCAAAGCTTAAGTTGATCACTGGAACAATGAAGTCCATGTACAAATACACGATTCACACGTAATATCATATGCTAATACATATGCAGGACATCCGCCCACTGCCGAAAAGGCGGAAAAAGCGGAACGCCACGTAATCGAGGCTTCGCTATGCTTTATATATATGCCGCCAAGGCAGGCGCGGAGCGAAAACGTTCCCTGAAGCAAAAGAGGAGCAGAACGCCTCAAGTGGTTGCGTTGGCGGTGATTCGAACGAAAAGCGGTAAGCGTAACAGTTCGCAAAAATCGGCGATGACGCGGAACAGTACGTGGCTCCCATAAAGCGACTGAAACTGAGCAAACCTTAAGTTTATCACTGGAACAATGAAGTCCATGTACAAATATACGATACTTATGTAATATTACAAGACTTTGTTGACTTTAGCAAAGCCTTTGACACCTTTAACCATAATATTCTTTTTGTCAAACTTGAACATTACGGCGTTCGTGGGCATGCATGTCATATCTTAGTTCTCGCTCTCAATATGTAGAAAGCAACAATCTTCATGTAACGCATGGCAAATTTCGAATGGTGTGCCGCAAGGAAGTCTTGTAGGACCACAGTTGTTTAACGTTTACATTAATGATATACCTAACATAAACAAGCAAGCTAAATATATTATATACGCAGACGACAGTACATTGATTTTTGCCACATATATCTGACAACTAATTGACATGGCTAATTGATCAGAATGGTCCGCAGTAAATTTGTTAAAAATTAATGTTGCAAAAACAAAGGCCATTATTTCCCGTCCCCGAGGAAAAAATGTGCTGGACCATCCACCACTTTTTCTTTAAATACCATTGCACACGTATATGAATTTACATCTCTCGGTGTAATATTCAGGCCTACGATGTGCTGGGATGCCCACATAGCAAAACTTTGAATCTGTGTAGGTTTGTTGGAATTTTGTCCCGCAATAGAGGCATTCTGCCTGTTAATGCGAAATTGATTGCTTATTACGGTTTTTATCAATCGTATCTGAACTATTGCAGTCTAGTTTGGGAAACCACAACGAATAGTAACATTAAAAAGATTTCAGTTATCCAAAAGAAAATGCTTAGAGCCATCGCCAATGTTCCACTGCCTTAACCTGTCCCATACGACTACTGTGTAATATTGTGCCTGTGAATAATATCTTCGCATATATTTATTCATTTAAAGATACTTTACAGGCCTCAATTGAGGCATTGAGTAAGGGGGGCCGTACATAGAATACACACAGAAAATACATAGAATATTTGACATACATAAAACAGTAGCAATTGCCATAACTCAACCAGATCCTCAACGGGAGTACTAACGCGACATAGTGAGCGGTAAACACGGCGACGTAAGGGTACCATCGTTACAATAAGGTGCAAGAACGTAGTGTATATGCAAGAATGCGTGGTCCGACAATCATAAAATTTCACATTTTACTAGACATATAGTCTGCCAAGTCGTCACGGAATGAATCATGGTTGGACAGGCATGCGATGGTATCCGGGAGAGAATTCCAAAACCTGACGGCACGAGGAAGGGCAGAGTATTGGAATGCTTGAGTAGAACCGTAAATGCGGGCATAGCTGAAATGATTATGAAGGCGGTGTGAAGTGGAGTAGGGTCGTTTCAAGCATGCCGGTGCTCGAGTGGAATGAATTAATTTATGAAACAGTGTTTACATACAGGGCAATGTGTCGGCGAGTGTTCAGAGTTTATTTGAGTTACACTGGACTGTTAGCTGTAATTGTTTAAAATGAAACGGCTTGCCCTATTTTGAATCCGTACTAGCAGTTAAATTAAGTATTTTTGGTGAAGGGACCAAATAGGAGACGCGTACTCCAGCTGACACCGAGCGAGAGTTACATAAGCTCGCTTGCGAACATTTGAAGGGACATTTCTTAAGTTGCGTCGCAGGTATCCCAACGATAGGGAGGTGTTAGCTGAAATGGACGTGATGTGTTCTGACCAAGATTCGATGTGAATAGCACTCCTAGATACTTATATTGATTAGCCATTGCAACAGGGTAAGTATTAATAAGGTACGGATACGATGAAGTTGTCGGCTTCCGGGTAAACAACATTACTTTGCACTTTGAGGTATTTAATGTCATCCATTCGTTGCACCAGCTAATAATTTGTTCAAGGTCTTGCTGAAGAACGAGATGATCGTCTGAACTTTTAATTGGGGGATAAATTATGCAGTCGTTGGCGAATATTCTTATAGCTGATGACACATTGTGAACGTTCTGTTGTGGAGGAAGAGTAGTTATTTGTAGCAGTAAACTGCTGACGATTTGACAAAGTTACGGAGCCATGACAAGGTAAGACAGTCCAATTTGAGTGCGGAGAGTTTTGATATTAGGCGAAAAATCAAGAAAAAAGCAATCAATTTGTAAGTTACAATTCACGTTAATGTGTAGATCTGTTGTAAATTCAAGTAATTGACTCTCGCATGAGAGGCCCTTCCTAAAACCATGCTGATTAGTAAAAAAGAATTTGTTAGTCTCAATGTGTGTGTAAATCTGTGAAGCGATATGTTCGAGCAATTTGCAGGAAATGCATGTCAAGGAAATGGGACGATAATTTTCACACGAGTTTCTGTTGCAATTTATAAATACAGGTATAACTTTTGCCATCTTCCGGTCTGTGGGAAGGTGAGGTGACCGTCGCAAGTGACTGTCTGAATATGTGAAGGAGAATTTTGCTTGATACTGATGCGGTATTCTTTAAAGTCTTTGAGTTTATACTATCTACGCCGCATGAAGAAGACATCTTAAGGTTATTTATGAGAGAAGAAAGGCCCTCCAAAGTGACTTCAATAGGTTCCATGTATAGGTAGCTGAACTCTGAAACACGTGGTATGTTTGCAGTGTCCTCCTGTGTAAACACAAAGCTGAAAAATGAATTCAAGGCCGATGAACATTCGCTGTCTGGAACAGGCTTATTGCTGCTGTTTTGTAAGGACACCTGATCGAATTCGTTGTTCGGCTTTATTATTTTCCAAAACTTAGTTGGATTGTTCCTGAGTTGCTCTGGAAGATCATTAGAAAAACATTTCTTCTTAGCTTCACCTAAAGCTGAGCAGTACGATTTGAGATGAGCTTTGTAATTCTGACGCAGCTGATGTGCAAGCTCTCTTAGCAATACTATACAAGCGTTTTTTTCTTATTCCTGATGCGCTGAAGCTTTTGTCTGTACACTGTAAGAAATGTGTGTCAATTAACAGGTATTTTTACTGAAATTTTCTGTTGTCGTACAGAAAATATCTGTTTTACGCCCTTAACAGAAACACGTTCACGAAAAAAACAGTAATTTTCTGTTTCTGGAGCCGCTACCCCGCCAAATCACCGAACGGTTGGTCACGTGGGCACCTCCGCTCAACAAAAAGTAAATTGAAAATCACTTGTCAGCTTTTATTAAGCACTTCGAATATTTTAAGCGCCAAAAAGTTATTGCGCCTAATATTTTTCCTCAGTAATAAAAGCATTATAGATTCCGCGGTCTGTACTTTTTCTGCGGTCCTGCATTCACGCATTGGCGCCAAGAACGTGAACAGCGGCGGTACCAGCGTGCTGCGTCGGGGATTTTCACCGGACAGACTGTTCGCACACAAGGTGAGTAGTGCACATTCTTACCGGCATGAATGATACACTTTATGCTATCTTTTGGAAGTCTTGTTGCGGGCTTGTACTGCTAATGAAAGAGAGCAAAAATGAATCGCTGAGGGACCTTGCAAAATCTTGAGTGGACGGATTGCATTAGTTAGCACTAGAGTCGTTAAGACTAGGGGTCTCCCCAACTTGTTTGGAATGTCGTAATGCGTTTGCGAAGAACCAAAGGCACGCCTATATTTGCGTTCTGCGCGAATGCTAGAATAGCGTGCGCACGACAGTCGCTTCACCACCGATTCGTCACTGCTGCTTTATTGTCTGATAAAGGGTACTCAGCGCGCAGAAGAGAGAGGATGCAAGTGAGCAACCCGGTAGAACACTGTAGCTTACGGGAAAATGAAAGATGCAGAAATTTCGCTTTGCTAGCAGGTATCCGCACTACAATATCCGAGTGAGAAAACGCGGGAAGTTTTTAGGGTTGCGGAACTCGCTGTGAAGTACGTACAGCGGTGAGCACTGTTAGGGTGAACACGCGAGCGCGTGGCCGACGGCACTATCAGCGCCGCGTAACAGCCATCGTTGGAAACATTGCACATGCGCAGCATGTGCTTTGCGAAACACTCTTTCCACCGCACGCATCACGTCATCGATACGCTTGTTCGTCGTCTGCTAGCCGCATTTTTTGTTCGCTGAGCTGATACCTTCTGCATTTCAAGGTCCATCTGGATTGAAGATTGGCGCGTGAAGGAAAAAATTGAGTGAAAGAGGGATAATTATTAAACTTTTTATTCAAGAAAATTGCACTTTTGCAATTCAAGTTAAACAAGACCATGAGAACAAATATAAAAACATGAGCAAATCTAATAGCGAGTCATGTGACCACTTACAGCAACGACTGCAGCTATTCTGGACGGTAACGAGTCGTAAAGTGATCGAACATATTCCCGATCGGCTTTCAGCCTTTCCCACTCGTTGCTGACTTGCGCCCACAACTGGTCCGAAGTCGCGGAATAAAGGGGCTTCCTTGCCTAAGAAGCTTTCAGACGGCCCCACACGTTTTCTATCACATTCAGGTCCGCTCCTTTCGGAGGCCATTCCAGTAGCTGCATGTGCTGCTCCGCCTGGAACTCCTTGACAGCCCGCGCCGTGTGTATCGGTGACCGGTCCTGTTGGAACAGGTAATCACCGTCTGGGAATAAACTGCTCGCATATGGCAACAGCACATTGTTCAAAATGTTGCAGTATTGTTCCGACGATAAGTGTCCACGTATACGTTGCAGGGGCCCTAAACCATATCTTGAAACAGCACCCCACACGTTCACACTCGATCTCCCACTGGCAGAAACACCTTGCACGTTGTCCGGGTCGTTCCTGCGTGGCATTGTGACGTTAACTAAAACAATTGCTTTTCAAAGCAGGAAGTTTGCCTCACCGTGTGCCTGGTAGTCTCCAAACACGCAATCTTTGGTCTTGTCGCGTCGAAAACGTCGACTCATCCGAAAAGATGACGCAACCCCACTCTTCTGATGTCCATGCTTCGTGCAGCTCAGCGAACTGCCGTCGTGCGTCCTTGTTTGCCGCCGTTAGTAGTGGCTTCTGCGCTGCGACGCGACTGCGAAGGCCCGCAGTACGCAGGCGACGTCGAACAGTGGTGTCCGAAACGTCCAAATCCAAGTCCTCGCGTATTGCTGGGGCTGGCAAGAAAGGGTTACGAACAGCAGCTGCAACTATGAGGGCGTCTTCATCGTCTGTGGTAGCTTTAGGGCGGGGCGCGCGGGGTGCATCCTGAATGCGACCTTCATACTTGTAGGCTTGAATTATCCTGTTCACAGTCTTCAGGGGCCTATTAACTAAAGCGCCAATATACCGCTGGGAATAACCTTTCAGGGAAAGATCGACAATTGAGCGCCGTTCATCATCGGGAACCCTAGCCATAATACGATCTGGCGACAGAATGAACGGCTGCGAAAGATGTTTGGTTGTTTTATATACGGCGTTGCATGCACAACAACTTTGAAGGGAACGAATAGACACGCCCCCATAGATATACAAGTTTTTTTGTCTTGTTCTGTTCAAGCACAGATGTTTAAAGAAATCTTAAAATGCAGGATGCATGGGCTTAGAAAACAAAAATGCGGCTAGCAGACGACGAACAAGTGCATTCATGACGTCATGCGCGCGGTGGAACAATTATTTCGCGGAAGGCGTGATGCGCATGCGCAATGTTTCCAGTGATGACCGTAACGGGGCGCTGACAGTGCCGTCGGCCACGCGCTCGCGTGTTCACCCTAACAGTGCTCACCGCTGTACGTTAAAAAGCGCGGGGTCTGGAAACTCGTTTCTCGTGCAAGTAAAGGTCGCAAGGATATGTTGTATATCTTTATTTTTTTATTCATGCAGACACTAGTAAAATCCTTGACTATGTTGAGTTCGCGAGATTTAACATTGCGCGTTTTAATTTTTGATCGAAATAGCGTTGCACGGGTCAACGCATTCGGAAGAGTGGAAGGCACTGCCCGTTTATTCCGTTCGCTTGAGAAAAGGAATTAATCATACCCTTGCTACGCGGCCGTTTCAAATGCCGTTCAACCGAATGCCATTCCACTCGACTGCCGACTTTGCGCTGCCATACGACATTTTTCAATGATACTCAGTCGACATTCGAGATTTTGACGTTGCTTTGAAACGCGAGCACCGTCTGCACCGACATAAGCCATCGCGTCGCCCATAACTATTAGGAAGCGCCGATGCGATCGCTCGCCTTAGGAACACTTGATAGCCAAGTTGTTGACATCGCATAGGAGTCGCGCTGGCGAACACTGCGTACTCGTAACTAGCGGAAGTGGGCCGTCGTCGATTAAAATTAAAGCATTTGGCAAGCGTTTATTGTTGGTGACTTACGAAGTATATACATATGAAATGTAGCTGCTCGTTCCACTTATTTATGATACGGGTAATGTATCAAACAAGCACAGCCATCTGAGCCATTGTCGTGGGTTTCGTTGAGCCGCCGATCTGTTGATGATAGGTCAGGCGACCCTCTTGTGACCGGATTTGTCGCTTTGTTAGCCCGACAAACCTGTCGCACTACGATGACATACGTCTTTGGTCATGCTGGTGTCATTGTCGGTCTAGTACTGATGGGTGTGTCAGCGACGGTTTGCGACCGCGTACTGACCGCTGACGACCGCGTTCGTACACGCTGAAAACGAGCGAACAAAAGCGCAACTCGACGGCAGCAGCACCATTGCAATAAAGCAAGGGAATGTTGAAGCTTTTGAATGCGTTTAGAAGTCCTCGTGAAACACTACGGGAGCCTGTAAAGGCAGAATGCCATTTGAACATATCCCTGTAGCACGGGTATAAAACTGTCATATTCACGTTTACTGCGAGTATATAGGGACGTTCGCAGGGCATATATTAATGAAGTTTTTGGAAGTTCCATCAGTAGGGCTATCTCTCCCACAATTTGTCTTGGTTCATTCAGCTGTCAGTGATTTCACTTCCCAACTAGTTTTTGGTATATCAGTATAAACCCTCACTGAAGCATTTCAAAAGAAAATCTTGCCTTCAAATATGTCACTGCAAAATTATTTTGAAATTAAACGTACAAGACAGCAAATTTAGCTTGGAAAGGCATTCTTGGACGCCCGTTGAACAAAGCAGCAGTAGGATACGCTGTGGCCTGTGTGCGCTGAGAAACACACTGTGGCCATACTGAGGAATTTCGACCACCCATGCTTTGAATCCAGTGCTTATAGTTTGTGAGGTAGGTTTTTCTAATACATAAGAAGGTGGTAATTCATAAGATGTCATTTGGGGGAGCAACATCTAAATAAACTGAGCACGAGGTCGCGGGATTGAATCCCGGCCACGGCGGCCGCATTTCGATGGGGGCCAAATGCGAAAACACCCGTGTACTTAGATTTAGGTGCACGTTAAAGAACCCCAGGCGGTCCAAATTTCCGGAGTCCCCCACTACGGCGTGCCTCATAATCAGAACTGGTTTTGGCACGTAAAACCCCATAATTTTTTAACACCTAAATAAATTAAAATTAAGTCTAAAAAAGAAGGCTGATCAGAATTTCTAAAAATGCTGATCAAAAATCTGCTTCACTTGTGTCTCGGAAATTCCAACTGGTCATGATTCATTGGAAAGGAATTTTAACATGGTGGTATCACTATAATGATGGATTTTAAGAGCCTGCATTAAACCCACTTGTATGATACTGCTGTTGCATTTTTGCTACCCAATATTTAAAAACATGTTCCAAAGTGGGAAACGAATGTGAGATCAGTGCAGTGTGTACCGTAAGGATTATTACTTTTAAATTGCACCTCATGCAGTGTGGTCACTCGCCAATAATGTTTCGTTTGAGTAATACTGTTCATTGCTGTTGTGTTAATTTCAGATGTACCCCTGCAGTATATGTGGCTGTGTCAGCTCTGCACTTTCCGCATTTCTCAGGCATGTGCCCTTGCACAAAAATGTGAACAATTTTTGTGTCAAATGCCCCTTTCAAGACTGCTACAAAAAATTTTGCAAAGTTGGCTCACTCTACAGTAACTTCAGTCGTGAACACAGACGAGTTAGACATGCTGAACAAGAAAGCTGTGTTGCCGTCAGGGTGCAGCCTTGCGACTTAGTCTGCACTGTGGACAGCTGCATACAAGTCTGTAAAGATTATAAAGCTCTAATTGCACACCTGAAACTTCACATTGTTCAAGGAACAAACGTCACGTGCCCATTATGTACGAAAGCATACAATAAGAAGGCATCCTTTTCTTCCCATCTTTCACGTTACCACGGGAAGTACCTTTGCACAGTACCAGATGTGGAAGTTCAAGAGGCTATGCCTGTTCCAGCAATTGTTACCCCTCCACATGACGCTGAACAAACTGAGAGCAATGTATCTGAAGAGGAAGAGCTACGTAATACACTGGCACCGCATCAAGGTAGCATGCAAGAAACCTGTAAGAACCACGTTAGCACTGCTTTTGCCCATCTGTACCTGCGACTCTTATCTGAGCGCCATGTGCCTTCATCTACAGTTCAAGTTATTTGTGAGGCTATATATGACATACAGAATGCAAATGCTTCAGCAATGGTTTCCTGTCTCAAAGAAAAGCTCAGGGAAAAAGGTGTTGGCAGTGATGACATAGGTAAGCTGATAGATGAAACATTTGAAAGTGACTATGTTTTGGCACTGCATCGAGCACCAGATGGTGTGTTCAGGACAGAACATAGCCGTTCCTCTTTCTTCAAGAAAGAGTTTCTGTATGTATCGCCTGTCGAAATATTATTGGGAAAAAACAAGAAGAACAGGAATGCTACCTTTCATTACGTTCCAATTCTAAGTACACTTGAAGCCATGCTGGAGAATGAAGATGTGATATCACAGTGCGATAGGATGCTGCCTGAGACCCCTGGTGTCCTGAAAGATTTCACTGATGGAAACGTGTTCAAGTCTATTCCACTTTTCAAGGAGCATCCTGAAGCACTGAAGCTTATACTATTTCAAGATGCATTTGAGGTCGTGAATCCAATTGGTTCCGCAAAGAAGAAACACAAACTTCTTGCTGTTTATTTAATCCTTGGTAATCTCTATCCATGGTTCAGATGTGCACCTCATTCTCTCAAGCTGTGCTTGCTCTGCAATGAAAATGATTTTGCACATTTTGGGCAGGCCAAAGTGTTTAAGCCTTTGCTCGATGATTTGAAGAAGTTGGAAGCTGGCCAATTTGTAACTTCAAGCGGAATGCGCTTGTTTGGCACTGTGACTGCCATCCTTGGAGACAACCTTGGAAGCCATGGAATTGGAGGCTTTGTAGAAAACTTTAGCTCTGCAAGTCACATCTGTAGGTTTTGCATGTCTGAAAGAGCTGACCTTTTTTCTCCAAATGCACTGTCAGGTGTTTCACAAATCAGAACACCGGCCAATTATAATAGTGCTTTATTAGCCCTGCAAGCCAATGGTTCAAGTATAGAAAAAGGAGTGAAGTTCAATTCCTTATTCAATGAGCTGAAGTATTTCCATGTATGTGCACCAGGTCTCCCTCCTTGTTTGGCACATGATTTATTTGAGGGTATTGTTTCATTTGACCTTTCTTTGTACATGAAACATTTTGTAACGGTTCTCAAGTGGATTTCTTTACAAGACCTTAATCAGCGCATAGCTTGTTTTCATTTTAAACATGGTGATTTGGCTGACAGACCGTGTGAAGTTCACCTCAAAAAAACACTAGGAGGACATGCTGTGCAAAATTGGAACATGTTGCGCTTTCTTCCATTGTTCCTGCTTGGTTCAATTCAGTCCACTGAAAATGAAATCTGGCAACAGGTTCTTTTGCTGTCTGAAATTGTCCAGCTTGTTACTGCACATACGCTAACACTCCCCATGGTTATGAGGCTGCAAGACATTATAGAGGACTACATGACAGGCAGAGCAAATCTCTTCCCTGACGTTGCCATGAAACCTAAGCATCATTACCTGCTTCATTACCCTTTTCTGATTACGCAGTTTGGCCCGCTGATAAAAATGTGGACAATGAGGTGTGAAAGCAAGCACAGCTATTTCCGTAAGTGTGCAAGAAATTGCCAGAATTTCAAGAACTTGACGCACACACTTGCTGAGCGCCATCAGCTTTATCAGGCATATAAAAACACGGGAAACGGTATTCATGGCTTATTAGTCAATAGTTATTCATTCTCTATTGAGCTTTGCACACCAGAAATACAAAAAGAAGTACGCGAGGTGATCCTTGACGAAGATAATATAATCTCGGCTTGTCAAGCTACTATCCACGGTCTTTTTTACAAGCAAGACATGCTTGTCGTTATGAGGCGGGTGGACGGTGTGCCTGTTTTTGGTGAGATTAGGCTTATTCTTGCCACTAATGACAACTACTTTTTCTTATTAAGAACTGTCCACACAAGATATGAGTCTGCTATGCACTTCTACAACATCATCAGTAGTGATGGTCCTTTCAAATGCATGAAGCTTGAAAGCCTCCTTGATTGGACTCCGTTGGTGCAGTACAAACTTGCCCGCAACAAGTACCCTGTTGTTGTGTTGAAGCATGCTATATTAGATTTTGCTTGATTTCATGCTTTTCACAGGAAGAATGGACTTGGAAAAGCATATTTCCAGCTGGCTGCCACACTTGGACAATGAAGTGATGCAACTTACTGTACAGAAACTGCTGGACTGTGGTGTTCAGTCGCTTGAGCACCTCAAGTATGTAGTGGAAGCCGACCTAATGTTCCTGAATGTGGTCAGTAGACGCATCCTGCTCGAAAAGTTCCAGACAGCTGCCTCACCAGCCGTGCAAGTGTCCATACCAAAAGGAAGTGAAGCTTCTGTGAGCCTGTTGGGCCAGGCTTTTGATATTCCATGGGACGCATTTCCACCCGAACTCGTAAAAGCATGTCAAGAGGGCAGGCGTCCACTGAAAAGTGATCTGAATGAAATGGTTAGGACACTAAGTGACAGGGTGCTTGCCTGCCATCAGAAGCCTGGGCGCAAAGTGCTGCGAGCCATTGCGAGTGAAATCGTCAGCAAGTTTCCAAGAACTTTTGAGGACACCCTCAACGGCACCGTCATTGCTACAGGATTAGAAACGCTTCTATGGAAGCTGGAGAATTGCATTATAACAAGAGAAGGCGCAGTTCTGAGTGTTTGAAGCGGTGTGTTTCAGAAGATGAAGAGTTCACCACAAAAAAGCCACAACTCCAAAAAGATTCTTATGGCTGTGTAGCCTGGCAGCCTGATCTTCCGTCCATGGAAACAGCTGAAACTCAAGAGAAGAAAAGAGAAGAGTTGCAAGCCCAATTTAGGCTAGCTTCCCCAAACAGTTCTCGAGTTCGTCACAGAGGCAGTTGATCAATGCCAGCAGAAGCGTGCTGTACGTGAAGGAAAACTGGCCTTTCCTCTTTGAAGAAATGCACATGTGTTCACATATCAATGTACTGCTGGGGTTCAGTGCCTCTCAAACATTTGACGATCAAATCAAGACTGTTGGGCGACAGGTTTTTAGGTATGCTCACAGCTTAATAAAAAGGCGAACGTGAGGACATGCCTAGAGCAAATCGAAAAGGCCAGAATTGAACTAAAGACAATGGCTGTAGAGTACGAAGCCACTCCCCTCCTCCTGCTCGCCATCTTCGATGAAGACTGCGAGCTCTTCTGTAAGGTAGTCGAGGTAAGCATTGCAATCTTAGATCAAATCAGTGCCTGTCCGCCATGGCATCTCACAGCTCTTGCGTCAGTTTTGTACATATAACCCTACATAGGATACCATATTGTAGTATTATTTATTGTCTAAATTACTATTACTATTTGAAGCTAACATTGTCAAATACGATTAGAGAATGCAGCATTGTGTAAAGCCGGGTGCAATTTACGAATGAAGCAGTAAATGCCCCTCAGGAGCTAGTCAATCATGACAGATTTTCATGACGTGGTTATTTCTCTTTGACCTGTTAGCATTACATTCCAGGGGACTGGCAAGTACAAAGCGATTAATTGCTGGTTAACCAGATCAGCTGCAACGCCATGAGTCTCTTGACATTACTGGACGGAGGGCCTCTTTTGAGGGGCATTTGCCACTTCGTTCTTGAGCTGTATTTGACTATAATGTAACGTGCGTCCTGATACGGGCGGCCTGCTCAGAACCGGTGGTGTCTTACTGTGGATGTAGCCCTTGGCTGCAGCGATAGCCGCGCTTAACGCTTCTTTCCCTTTTTTATTGCTCTTCACATTCATTCTTTTTCTGTACTTTTACCATTTCCACATCCCTTGTTTCTGAGTTTGTCTTGTACTGCCACAACCGCTGCGAGAACCGTTGTGCAGAGAAATGCATTGGCATTCCAGTTACTTTCTTAACAAGCCCTTGTTTCATGCATTGAAGCACAAAATTAACTGGAATGCCAATGTATTTCTCTGCAAAGTTCGGGAATGAATATTTCGAAACTGGTGTCATCCTGAGAATTCGTTCCAAGTGGATCCGCCTTGCGAATGCCACAGCTACAATTTGTAAATTGCAGTATGGGCCAAAGGTAATCAGTTATAAGCATAATTAGTGAATGTTTGTTAATTAGTCGATTATGCATTTCAATTTTTTGTGCTAGTGATGTCCCCCTCTTCGAGTGGACCAGCTCAAGAACTAGAACTGTGCCATCTGCCACAGGCAACCTTTAAACATTTTTAATGTTCGCTGAAATGCCTGGTATATATATAATATATACATGGTGGCCCATCCATCATGCACAAAAATTTAAGAATATTCAAATGCCACGTAGCTGGACAGAACCGAGGTAATGTTTGCCGTCTTTTTGAGGTACTTAAATTATTTCTTGTTCCGCCTAATTACATAATTAGTATTATTTCATCAACTTCTGAAATATATTTAAATGAAAAGTGTCAATAAGAAAATTGTAGAGCAACATGAAAAACTTTCGATATAGCCTTCTGTTGCTCAATACGTGCTACGTAAAAATTTTTCCGATTGTGAAATTGCCGCACGACTGGCTGCTCAAGGCACTTTGCGTGTATTTTCAGGCTTCTTTCATGCTGGAAAAAAACTTATGTAGGACATATTCAGCAACAGTAAGCTGTAGTTTTCCGTGTTGCTCAACAATTTTCTTGATGACACTTTTATCGAATATTTGTAAAGTTGAATAATTATTTAGACTAAATATGTAAATAGGCGGAATACAAAACTTGAGTATCTTCAAGTGAGGGGACGGCAAACAACATTACCTTGGTTCTGTCCAGCTACGCGGCATGTGCATATTTTAAAATCTTGGTGCATGATAGTTCGTACACCTTGTATTAGTCCCAGTATTGTAAATAATTAAGCCAACATGTGTACATGCCTATGCTGGTTTTCAGGGCTTTAACATGTCGTTGACACCTATTTACATATAAGCCAAAGCATTTAATTCACTATAGACTCTTGGGGAAAACATCACGAGCTTGAGCAAGCACTGAAATGCCTTATTTGTACTTATGCTTGGTCACATGCTTACTTGTAACCTGTGTATACTTTCAGCTTTCCCATGGTGCTGCTCTGGTGGACATTCTTATATGCCTTTAATTTTCTTTTACACCAGGAATGCGCCAGTGATGAAGACCTTGGGGACATGCCATGTTCTCCTTTCATCATTGCAAAAGGTATTTTCTGTGGTACCACACCCGGGCGAGCATTCCTGATTTACTACTTCTTTTGTGCAGGAGGCAGTTTTATTACTGCAAGGAACTTCACCATATGCATTGACACCCTGCCAGTGATACACGCAACAAACCCATGCCAGGCATTCCGGCTCATGTTTTTCGCACACTTTGCATTTAATCTTGCGTACCCTAAGGACACAAGCCTCTGCTTGGAGTTCACACAGCGGTAAGTACCGAGTTCACTTGTTAACTGAGCTGTGATTACCTTTCTTGTTTTGGTTGTTACACTTCTCACATGTGCAGTGATGATAAAGTTATATAGACATATTCATGTATCATAGGACCCTTTTATGATATTGCTGATAAGTACGAAAGCAATCTTGAAGCAGGAAAATGTTTGCTGAACCCAAACAACTAATCAGCTGTGGAATGAAATTTGGAGGCTGCTGCTGCTTGGTTTCTGCCGCTAGTAAAATAGGGCTCAAAGGAAGTTCATGTACATGCATAGAAAGGAAACACTGAGAAAACAATTTTTTTCTGGAGTTTGTGTTCAACCACTTCTTGACTGATTTGGCTGTACTATCGGCATTGCATGGTGCTCAGTTACTAATATCGATGGCTTGGAGTGGGTGGTACTGTTGCTTCTGAGATTCTGTAGGAGTGTGTGGCTATTTCGGTGAAATTATGGACACTGCTCACAGAGGTCATAGATATTTGGCCAAGGCAGCACAGGACCCAGAGGGGTGATTTTGCTGGAAAGTGTGTGTGTGCATTCAATGCCAGTAATCATTTGGTGGTCAGGTAACCATTAATATTTATGGGTAAATTGGAATGTGTTGTCATGCTGATTTTATGCGTCGTGGATTGTGCATCGCAGAAATTGCCAGCATTCTTTTTCTATTGATGAGTGTGAGGAGTTGTGTGCATAAAATTTGTGATGGTTTGATCGCATTTCCACTACAGTTACTGAGGGCATATTGGTATAATGCTTTGTTTCTGCTGGAGGTCTGGCAGCTGATGTGGTTCTGGCATTATCTGGCATGTATGCTATAGCTAGGGTTTGAACATCCCGGCTTTTATTTTTTGATAATTCAATGGACTGTCTTTGGTGTTTGTTTCAGGAGGCATTTTTTTATAAACATTATTTCATGCAAACATCTTTCTGTTGTTTATCAGTAACATAATGTGAAGTGTTTCTGCCGTAAAAGATCAGTGTATGTATATCTTGACCCTTTTAGTACAATCAGTCAACTCAGAAGTAATATATGCACATAGTTATATCACCGTCGCAAAAAAAGTGCCAGAAGCTAAATGATGCAGCAATCAAGACTAAAATGCAATTGTACTTCTGAAAACAGTTTTGTAGCATTATCAATCGTGGCAAACAGAACATGACGCTTTTTTGTGATGCTTATGCACATATTCACGTTAGTTTCCTGTGCTCTTACTTGAGTGATCATAGAGGAATCTTGAAGAATGAGAAAAAAACAAGATGCCACGAGCAAAACAAAAAAACGGTGAACTGTAATGGCAGCACATCAAGTGCAATCTGTGATAGAGCCCACACCCTTTTGATAGAGTGGTGACAAATTTCCATTGTTACAACTTAACATGTGTGCTGTCACCAGTATTATTAATGAAAGATAAAGCCATGTTGCTGTGTTCTTTTCCATTGCATGGTGGCGATATGGTGATGGTGATATGGCTGATATGGTGAAGCATTCAAAGCGACATGCTGATTGTTCACATTATTTTCAATGATGTTTCTGCGGTCTTTTTTGAAGTTCTCTGACTCGCCGAAATGTACATTCAGCACATGGGATTTCGCATGCAACATCTGAGAATTAGTCTTTGTTTAGCGTTTTTGCCTTTCACCTGCACTGTAGTTATGTAGTTAGCGGGTTGGCACATGCAAAGCGGGTGTGTCATATTAGCGTAATATAGACACTGGCGTTTGACTGATGCCTGGAGCATGTGAGATCGCAGCCTACTTCTGGGTGCTTGCAGTCAGACATAGTGCTGGATGGGCGTGTCTGCATTCCATTCAGCAAGTAAAGCGCCCAGGATAGCCGCACGCGAAAAACATTCCCTAAAATATGTTCAAATTCATCAGCCTCGTCTTGTTTACTACAGATTCTTTTCACTGAGTGGAAGAGTGAGGCAACTATGGAACACTTGTGAAATGGCGCGTAGAGATTTCAAAACAAATGTAGCAGCTGGTGTGCGTTTTCTGAAAATGTTGATTGTCATTCGTGAAGATTCTCGGAAGATGAGCGCATCAAGGAAAGACAGGCGGCTATCATCGCCTTCAAAAGTAAACTGCATTACTTGTTCCAGCTTGTTCAGGTATTTAGCGAAGGGATCCACGGGTTATTTATTTAAGATACAGAAGCGGCTGTTCATGTACCTCATACTGCATGGCACAGGGAGGTAGTTGAATGATTGCATTTTAATTGTAAAAAATGGATTCTTTTACTCGACATCTCATCATCAGCCCAGCTATGCAGCTGCAGGGCAAAGGCCTCTCTTATATTCCTCCAATAAACTGTTCTGTTGCGGCTGCACCGAGCTCATCCCCGCAAACTTCCTCATTTCATCTGCCTACCTAGCTTTCATGACGCCCCCCCTGTTACATTTCCTTTCTCTTGGACTCCATTCCATTGTCCTAACAGACCAAACGGTGATCTTGTCTTGTATTATATGCCCTACCCATGCCCATTTCTTCGTTTCGATTTCAGCTAGGATATCATTTACTTGCGTTGGTTCCCTGACCAAATCAGCTCTCTTCCTGTCTCTTAACGTTACACCGATAATTTTCCTTTCATTGCTCGCTGGGCTGTCCTCAATATTTCAATCCTTTTTGTTAGGTTTCTGCACGACGGGTTAGTACACTCAAGGTACAGCTGTTATATACTTTACTCTTAAGGGATATTGACGAGCTGCTTGTTATGATTTCAGAGGGCCTGCCAAATGTCTTCCACCCTATTCTTATTCTTTGACGTATGTATTGATGTATTGTGAGGCTGCCACCTTTTTTTTGTATGCGTGCTGCTTTCGTGGACACTCATTCAGTGGAACACCAGCTCGCATGTTGAGCACTGCACTCAACACCAGCTACCCAGAAGTGTATCCTCAAGAAAAAAGTATATAACAGCTGCATCTTACCAGTACTTAACTACGGCGCAGAAACCTGGAGGCTTGAAAAACGGGTTCAACTGTCATTGAGGACGATGCAGTGAGCAATGGAAAGGAAAATGATAGGTGTAACGTTGAGGGATAAGAGAGCAAAGCGAGTCAGGGAACAAACGCGGCTTAATGACATCTTAGTTGAAATCAAGAAAAATGGGCATTAAATAATGAAATCTGCATGGGCATGCCATGTAATGAGAAGGCAAGATAGCCGATAGGCATTAATGGTAACAGACCGGATTCTAAGAGAAGGCAAGTGCAGCAGGAGGCGGCAGAAAGTTAAGTGGGTAGATGAGATTAAGAAGTTTGCGGGGATGACGTGGCTGCAGCTAGCACAGGATCGGGTTATTTGAGGAATATGGGAGAGGGCCTTTGCCCTGCAGTCGGCATAGTCAGGCTGATGATGCTTACCCAGAAGTAGGCTACAAACCTATGCAATGTAGGCATCAGTGATACCTGTGTGATGTGCATACTGCACATGTGCAAACCTGCAAGCTTATTAGTGCTTGTGAAAGACAAGCAAAAAATATTTCGCAGGTGTACATGCAAAATTTCGTTTCCCAACTGCATACCGACGAGTTGGGGAATGTTAAAAAATTATTGAAGGAAATACGTGAACAATCGGCGTGGGGCTTTCAATTCTCTTAGCAAATGTTTTATTGTGAATGCACTGCTGCTGTCCCTCCCACGGGAATGTGGCGTCAGGGTGAAGCCTCGTGCTCCGTGAGGGTGAAAGGGAATGCCAGGTTGTGTCCATCAGCAGTTGACGTATGGTGGTGCTTGTGTCAGCGATGATGTCAATTGAGAGATGCAGCCACGCCAAGGTCTCTCTCCCGCATGTGCCCTTCCTTGCTTGTTTGCGAAAGTGTGTCTCCGTTCCCGAGAACTGCACGCTTTGTCAATCCCTGTTTAGCATGCTCCCGGCTGTTAGCTCCCGCTTCCCAGGCCGAGCTCCAGGATTCCAGGGAGGAAAGATGTTAGATGCCAGCAAGAACCAATAGGCGTGTTTGTTGTGCTGACAGCAAAGGCAACAGAGGCAACGAAAGCGTGAGGCTAGACAGATCAAAGGACTAGCACTAGATGATGTAAGCAAAGTGAGCTCGGCTAGCGGAACAATGTGTTCGTCGCCAGCACCGAGAAGTAGATGCAGGAGCCTGTCATTGCATGCTGGATGCGCATAGGCTTGAGTGTCAGATGCCCAGCGAATAAGAGAAGCAACGCAAGTGAGAAGCAGACACTGTAGCGAAGAAACACCAGCGAGAGGACGAAGCATACCATCATGCAAAAGGCATTCATTGAGTGATCAGTGGAGGTGATTACTTCACGTTACACGGGTGGAAGCGTGCCATCATGATCTTGCACAAACAAGAGCAGCAAGCCTACGGGAGCCTGTCAATGAAAGGCGAATGCATTATTGCGGCAAGTTCTGGTAAACCAGCGGAAGGAAATATGGAATGCTCCGACGCAAGTTTAGATATTTCAATGCTACAAAATCGCAAAAGCAAGAACGTCATTTGGAGAAGCTTTTATCATAAAAGCATTTGGGCAAAATCACCACTGCTTACACAAGTTGCTCGCATCAGATTGTTAGATAGTCTGTCCAACATTTTGTTTCTTCCGGTCACTGTCCTAGTGAGGCACAGGCATGGGTGCTTACAAAAAATGTCAGCATCATGGCTACATCTCGAGCCGTTAAGTATGCAAACAGT
This sequence comes from Dermacentor silvarum, assembly GCF_013339745.2. NCBI lineage: Eukaryota > Metazoa > Arthropoda > Arachnida > Ixodida > Ixodidae > Dermacentor > Dermacentor silvarum. The sequence goes on from NC_051162.1 coordinate 17,018,582, forward strand.
CCATACACTGAATCACAAAGGTTGAAATCTGCCACCAGTCTGCAAGATCTTGGGGTTCCTTTGTGCACTGTACTTAAAGCAATACACTTCCACTTAAAGCAATCCACATATTTCCCCCATTGTGAGCAAGGCTGCTTTCTCAGAACTGAACTGTTAGTTGAGTTGCTTTTTGGTAGAAGCTCTTTTATTTTCCACCATGTACCTTCCTGACAACACTGGCTTCCATGGGACTCCTGATTTTGAGCCTTGAAAAAGAAAACATAATTACTTGTGTGAATGTTAATGATGGTAACTATTTTTCTAATGCCATAACGGCAGCTTGCCAATGACTGCTATAGCAAAGGTATTTTGTCTTTATTATGTGAGGTCTGAGAATAGTTTCAACTAACATGTCACCAAAAGTTTGAGCCCCATAAGAAAAATAAAGCAACAATAGATGTGGAGGTACCACCAAGGCTGGCATTGCTCCCACTTGTCAGATACAGGTTTGCTACTAATGCAAAGTTTTGCTTTTTTGTATTTTGGTTTATGAAGGCTTGAGTGCTTCTTCATATTGCCACTATAGTCAGATACAATTGAACATTGCGGCGGCAAATGCCCCCCCCCCCCCAAAAAAAAAAACCAATGGCATCGACTGATTGTCATGACTGTGTGGTTAATTCACGTACACTTGCTAATACATCGCACCAGCCAGCAAGGGGAAGGGATTACCACAAATTAATCAAATGCGCTGCAACATCATGGCCGGTTGATGCCTTCGGCTTGAGAACTTCCTCTTTGTGGCATTTGCACCTGCAGTCTTGAGTTGTATCCCACTATAGAAGGTAATTGTGTATTCCAACACTTTTACTGTAGCAGCACACACATCACTTCATGCTGCCTCAATAAATTGGCTCCCAGTCAATTGTGAAAGGATTAGTGATGAGAGGTACAGAATAGTTTATAGCTGCATTTCACGTGAAGCTTTCTTGATGGGTGCATTGTAAGCCGCAGATGGTTCTTTTGAAGTGCATCTGCAGTATAGTGTATATTTGGAAGTTGCAGCGTGTCTGTGCAGCATGTTGCACAGACACGCTGAGGTATGCCGACTTGCTTCGACGGCCACTAAGCATGATAGTGAAAGTGCCTTCCTTGAAGCACACTTTAAGCTCACCGTAAGGCAAGATACTGAAAATAGTTAATACTTGCATTACAAAGGTTTGAATGTGGGCCAAACTAGTAGTGTTTGGAGATAGCATAACACTGAAAATGCATGGCTTCCAAATTAAGATCGCAACACTCAACCAAATGTGTTACTAAAGCTACTTCCTAATTTCAGCATTTTGATTCCATCTGAGCCATCTGCTTGGTTGTTGCTTGAGGTTGTGATTAGAAAAGTTTTTCACTCAGGACAGTGGGCACTTGTATTTTTGGACAATGGAAGCTGGGTGCAGAAATGAGTAGCAGTTGTGTGAGATCGGATGATGTTCTCAAATTCACATACCAGCCTTCTCTGCAGCACAGGAGGTCATTTTAGACTTGTGTGTCATTAGTAGAGCATTAGTCATATAATAAGAAGCCAACAAGGACAGCACAGGGGAAATCACATATACCTAATAATTGAAATAAAGAAATGGCAAACTAATGCAAATGAAAGTGGTTGAAAAAACAACTGGCCGCAGGTGGGGAACCAGCCCATGTCTTCGCATTACGCGTGCGATGCTCTTACCAATTGAGCTACCGCAGCGCCTTTTTCCCATCCACTTTAGGGGCACTTATGTTTATCTACTGGAACTAAACCTGGGAGTGTTAGCCAGTCCCACACCTCACGGCCTTGACAGTGGATGTGGAACATCCTTTTTTTGTCGCAGGTGTCACATGTACGTGATCTTTTTGGGTGAAGGTAACTGGTTAATAAACTCGCACATGCTACCTGAAGGCATCAACGCTGCCGGACTCGAAGTCTCAAAAAGATCACGTACACGCGACGACTGCGACAAAAAAAAAAAACGTCCCACATCCGCCGTCAATGTCGTGAGGTGTAGCGCTGGCTAACACTCCCATGTTTAGTTCTAGTAGATAAAAATAAATCGCCCAGAAAGTGGATGGGAAAACGAGCCGTGGTAGCTGAGTTGGTAAGAATATTGCATGCGTAATGCGAAGACGTGAGCTCGTGCCCCACCTGCAGCCAGTTGTTTTTTCATTCACTTTCATTTCCAATAATTTATCATTTCTTGAATTCTTTTAATAAGTACATGTAATATCCCCTATGCTGTCCTTGATGTCTTTGTTGGCTTCTTACGATATGACTAATAAAAATGGAGCCCGCGGTCCCCTTTCTCCTCAGTTCTGTTAATTCCTGCTTCACTAAACTGCACATTTCTGTCACCCATCCAGATTAATGGCAATTTGTAGGACGAAGCACTTAAATATGAGCTGCAAACTTATTACCTGCAAATAAATTTTTTGCTCAGAGCTGTACTTTTGGGTGGCCCAAAATGGGTATGCTGATGATTCAGCCTACTTAGTCATAGAAACCGACATATTGTTAGTGTGGTGGCAGATAGTTCTAGAAAGGGACGTTGAAGACAAATTGAAGTTGGCCTTTTTTTGGCAGATTACTGTGGTCTAATTGCACACAGGCTAAAATGGTGCTTTTAAAGGCTAGAAAAGACCTGGAAACAAAGTACGTGTGTTGTCATCACTGGCTTAATTGTTTTGTAAGCAGTCTGCAGTGCATTTTCACCTCAAGTTTATCGCCGTGGTTAACAGGGGCCGCTACGCCTCAAGTCACTTCAAAATATTTGTCATGGAGTCCTTTTCGGTGTATGAATCACAAGCTAGACATAACGGCCAGGCAAATATTTAAATTTGCCTGTCCTTTTGCTGCCACACAAACGACAACAAATTGGGAAAGTGCCACAAATGGATTTTTCCTGAGAACTACAATTTGCATGGAGTTGTTTAGTTTCCTTTAGCAGCCAGTGATGGTGTTCGGTGAAGTTTTCATCCAGGTAATAAAACACTAGGCTCGTTAAAACCTGATTCAAGTGATCATTTAGGAAACATTCATTTTGGGTTAAAAGTTGCTAGTTTTGTACTGAACACTAAAGATTCCTGAAATATGGGCTTTAAAGGAATCTAACTTTGGGGTGGATGGAAGGATAGCAGTCTTGTGAGCTTCGTTATTTCTTCGAAGGAAATACAGATATTTTCACTGTACGAAGTGTAACGACATTCTATCCTTGCTTCAGGACCATTGCAGGTGTCAATCCTGGCAGGGGAACGAAGATAGAGCGCACAAAGAAAAAACAACACTGCCTCTCCCCAAAAGTTGCTTCCCTCATCACATCGTTGCAAGACTTCGACTTTTAACTGTTCTGAAACTTCAAAACTTTTTCATTACACACAGTTGGGCAACTGACCGACTATATTTCTACTACATCGGGCTCTTCTGTAAGTGTTTCAATATATACACCATTGTCATTTCTTTTCATGCACTGTGATAATGCAAATACTCTGTTTAATGCCTTATGCCTTCTTACTTTTATCTGACTGCTTCATGCAGTAGTAGTGTCAAGCAAGGCACAATTTTCCTTATTTGTATTTTTGGAATTAGTTTCATGACCGGTTGTATGCATTTTATTGTAATACTATTTTGATATGTATATTATAGTTTCAAGATTGGAACGTATAAGCAGAGTGAATTAATATTTTATGGTTACACTGTGATAATACAACAGCTTGTCACATGCCTTATGTTTTGTTTGTATCTCGGTGCTTAATGCAATACTAGTGTCAAGCAAGGCGTAGTTTGCCCAAGACACCTTCCTTATGTATAAACTTGTCATTACAGTTTAGTGACTGGTTGGACTTATTGTAATACTACTTTCTCCATTGTATTAAATATATTTTTATATTGTAGTTGTAAGGTTGAACGTACTAAGTAGAATGAACCAATATTTTATGGTTACACTGCGAAAATGCGAACGCTGTTTTATTCATGCCTTGTGTCTTGTTGCTTGTATCTCACTGCTTAGTTGTAAGGTTGAACGTACTAAGTAGAATGAACCAATATTTTATGGTTACACTGCGAAAATGCGAACGCTGTTTTATTCATGCCTTGTGTCTTGTTGCTTCTATCTCACTGCTTAGTTGTAAGGTTGAACGTGCTAAGTAGAATGAACCAATATTTTATGGTTACACTGCGAAAATGCGAACGCTGTTTTATTCATGCCTTGTGTCTTGTTGCTTGTATCTCACTGCTTAGTTGTAAGGTTGAACGTACTAAGTAGAATGAACCAATATTTTATGGTTACACTGCGAAAATGCGAACGCTGTTTTATTCATGCCTTGTGTCTTGTTGCTTGTATCTCACTGCTTCATGCAGTACTAGTGTTATGCAGAATTGATGCTTGTTAGGCGAGTTGGTGGTGCGTAAGTGCTAAAACAGAGTGAAGCAAGCCGGGACAAGAAAGAGCACACAACACGAGCGCTGACTTTCAACTGTTTATTTCTTTCTGTTGTCATGTATAAATACGCACAAGAACCACCAGCATCAAATTGAAAGCATAGCCGATACAACTCAGCTTTTTGCCGATTGCCAACGATCTAAAAACATGAGTTCTTTTCTGATAGTTCCAGCGATGCCACGCTCACACACCTGTTAACTGCACATGTAATATTCATTGCCTCGATAAGCTCCCTAACCCGCTAGTCCTTGTGACAGTCGGTAATCTGACTCTGTTCAAACAAAGGCACGCATGGCCTAGAACGGCACCTTCACCTAGATTGAGTGCTGCATTGACGGTAGTGCAGGCTACAATGGTTACAATGTTAATTAGAGCAACCAGGGCCACCTCAGCCCGCACTGGCATCAGTGCGGCACGCAATCGGTGACGGAGCCATTCAATGCCATGTGTGCCTTTCTTTGAACAGTCATATCAACCGTCGCAAAGACGAGCGGGTTAGGAAGACTATCGAGCCAATGAATTTTGCATGTGCAGGTAACAGGTGTGAGCGTGTCATCGCTGGCACTATGAAGAAAAGAGCTGGGGTGTACTGGTGTGTGTCAGTCACCCTGATTCTTTTCAGTTTCAAGCTGGCGGTCTACGTGTGTATTTAAATGGGGCTACACCAAGGAATAAACAGTTGAAAGTCCTGTCTTGTTTCGCTTTGTTTTAGCAATTGCCGTCAAGCAAGACACATTCTGCCAATATTCATAATTTTCCTTATGCGTATAATTGCCATTACAGTTTCGTAACCGGTTGGATTTGGATTTATATATTTATTGTAGTAGCAATATTAGAAGTACCAAGTAGAGTGAACCAATTGGTTGCTTTATGGTTACACTGTGATAATGCAAACAACCTGTTTCATGCCTTATGACTTGTTGCTCGTATCTCACTGCTTCATGCAGTACTAGTTTCAAGCAAGGCACAATGTGACAATATGCACTATTTCTCTAATGCATATACTTGCCGTTACAGTTTAGTGACCGGTTGTATACTCATTGTGTTGAACTACTATTTTAATAATTATTTTATTTTGCAAGATTGGTTCACCCTACTTAGTACGTCCAATGTTTTCGTTATACTGTAAGAATGCAAAAAGCCTTGGGCATGCCTTATGTTCTGTTGCTTGTATCTCAATAGCTGCTTCATCCTGTACTAGTGTCGAGCAAGGCGCAATTTGTCCAAGACACTCTCCTTATGTGTATACTTGCCATCACACTTTAATGACTGGCTTTCTTCATTGTACAGGTATTACTATGTTCTGTGTTGCAATCATTGTATTTTATTACCATTTTAAAATAGATCATATGTGCTCCTGCATACTTGCCATTACTGCATATTGCGTGTCTTTTTGCTGTATACTTTATTTAGCAGCTGTGCTACATAGGCAGTGCAGGGAGGGCAATTTTTTTTGTCATTTTACTTGGGTCACCAGTCTACCATTTACTTTAATCACATGATGCTGGAAAGCATAGTCAAAAACTAGTCATAATGACATTGTTTACTATTGCACTTGCATTTACCAACGTTGTTGAATACTAACTTGCCATTTCTAGTAACATAAAAGTAGTGAAATATTTCATTGTGTTTAAACGTGGCAGCAGTTGCAATGTTTTGTATATGCCTTTATGTCAGTCATTAAAGGTGGTGTGAAAGAAATAAAGTCTCTGAAATGACAGAAAATAGAGCTTCGCAGAAAATGTCATGAAAAAAAAAAGCTGTGAAAGAATAGAATATTTCGTGACGGAAAATGGAGCTTCACAGCATTGTTCTGTTAGTTGCCGACTGAAAAAAGAACAGTGAAATAACAGAAAAACAAACAGGAAACTGAATTTCACAGACATTTTCTATAAGTTGCACGCAGAATACCTGTGAAATGACAGAAAAGGTAAAAACAGAAAACATGACATAACAGAAGCTTTCTGTCAATTTCACAGGAATTCTGTTAGTCGCAAATAGAAAAAAGCTGTGAATTGACAGAAAAAAGTAAAAACAGAAAACATAGTGTAACAGAAACTTTCTGTCAATTTCACAGAAATTCTGTTAGTTGCAAACAGAAAAAACCTGTGAATTGACAGAAAAAAGTAAAAACAGAAAACATAGTGTAACAGAAACTTTCTGTCAATTTCACAGAAATTCTCTGTTAGTTGCAAACAGAAAGAACCTGTGAATTGACAGAAAGAATAAAAACAGAAAACATACCGAAACAGACATTTTCTGGCAGGCCAGCTGCCAGAAAATTTGTTTTTTTCAATAAAAATTTTTTACAGTGTGGCAATTGAGAAACAACAAGATGAAGACTTTCAAAATAAATGCGTTACTAAATATGTCTAGTCTTTAATGTAACCATAACTTAACGAGAGGTAACAACCAAACCTAAGCACTCACACGTACGAAGCTAAACGATAAAAATGTAACCGTAGAGAGAACCAAGCTAAACAATAAGATTAACTGTACCTCTCGCTACGCACGCCCAGGCATAACTGAGTTAAGCCACAGCCAATTTTTGCCTGCCCCCGTCGGTATGTTCTGTGTGGGCATGTTCATCTCCGAATAAACTGATTTGATGTTGATGAGTCGTTGGATTCACATCAGCGCTTATCTCAGATATGGAGAACCATACGTGTACTTCGCGTATAACCACAACAACGTGTTCCTTTCCAATGTCTCGCTTTGCACCAAGGTCGACGGCAGATTACATTGCTGAGGAATTTTGCGCCAGACTTGCCGGCTTGCAGCCACAACGCGATCCTTACACCGTGTATCACTCCTGTATCTGGGGACTCCCGTATGGACGCAATGTTTTCGGTGGAGGAGCTTGAAGCGACACTGGCTACTTGCTGGCACACTTCGTCACCTGGGCCGGAGAGACTGAAAGAAGCCAGGCTCGGCAATCTTGGGCAGTAAGCACGACTCATGCTACTAAACCATTACAACGAGTCTTGGCGCGACGGTTTGTTTCCACGTGAATGAAAATGCAGCGGCTTGGTTAGACTTCTGAAACTTCGTAAATCCCCACTAGAGTTGCCATTCTACCGCCCCATCGCTCGGGCCAATTGCACCGAAAAATAATAAAAACATGGTTTTGACGCGCCTGAGATGGTACCTAGAAAATTACAACATGTACCCAGATGCTATGGCTGGCTGCCAGCGGAGCGCTGATCTATAGAAAATGTCGTCGTTTTTGTAACGCTTGTCGAACGTCAAAAAGTCGCGGTTTCGCTAGAAAGGCGAAGCATCGATTGTGACAGCAAATTAGCAGAGAGCCATACGAAGTAAGAATAGTACTATCATCGGCCGTATCGAATAGTAAACATTCGGTTGATAACTAAATTAACAAGCATGGTGTCAGCGCGCACAGCAAACATGAATACATCACACTCGATGGCCGCGGACACTCACTGTCAAAGCGCTGGCGTGAGGAACCGTGGCTGCAGCGGCGAGCGAAGTGACCTTCGTGCTGTTGTCTATCGCTTTTAACGCAAACTGAGCGCCGAAAACACACAGCACGCACCAAGCTACGAGCTGCTGACGCACCTACAGACTTACCCCCAACGCAGATCACTCTCAAGATACGGCCGCGTGACCGCGTGCAGCTGTCACATACTCAGTTGCAGCCGGAGTAAAATACCGCCCCCCTTCCCTCCCCTCGATGCCTTGCAATGTTGGGTGCCTCGTGCGCGGCTAAAGACAGCGCACTTCTTCCTCGCTTTCTTCCCTTTCGCACGGGCGAGATTGAGCCGCGCTCGTTGGCTCCCCTCGCACGCCTTCACTCGCACATACAGCGTAGGGCACGTGGTGACGATGTTATCGCCCTTGGACTATATACGGAACCTCAGGACGATGGTGACGGCAGAAATTCGCCTATAGGTTCCATATAATAGCTGTCGCAATAAAACATCTCAAACGACTCACTGCAGCATTCTTCTTTGACATAGGAAGGAAGGAAGGAAGGAAGGAAAATAAGAGGCGAAAGACAGAGAGGTTAACCAGGTTAAGTGTCCGGTTGGCTACTCTGCACAGGGGAATGGGGTAAGGGCAGAAAAGCTTACAAAACAAGAGAAGATTAAAAAGAAAAGAAAGAGAAACGCATCAGTCCGCATATTCTATAGTTTTTCATTAAGTCCTGTTTCTTTTAAAAAGCGTGCTAGCACTTTTAAAGCAGTTCGTTCCGACGTCGGCTGGGACCAGGGACCAAGAATTCTGGCTTCCGTAAGGGCACGGCTGTCTATCTTGTCGAGCGTGGTGCTGACGACTTTCCTATGTGCACTAAAACGACGTAAATCACACAGAAGATGTGCTATCGTCTCTTTGCACCCGCAAGTTTCACAATCTGGACTTGTAGCCATTCCGATAAGATAGGAGTACGCGTTGGTGAAAGCTACTCCAAGTCTTAGGCGACAAATGAGAGTTACCTCCCATCGTGGTAAGCCATGTGGAAGGCGGAGCATCAGATTAGGATCCAGGGAACAGAGGCGCTGGTTCTTCAAGTCCCTTGAATTCCAGTGGGCTAACGTGAGCTCGCGAGCAAGCGCACGGAGCTTTCGTGCTGCGCGTCTGTTCTGGACATAGGGATAGCGACGAAATCGGTACTGGTATGTGAAGATCGAGTGGCTGCGTCCGCTTGCTCGTTTCCAAAGATACCACAGTGACTTGGCAGCCATTGAAAGACGATGTCATGTCCTTTGTCAACTGTTCTTTGACATAAAATGTGCCTACGACAATGCAGCACATCATGGTATTACAGAGGCTCTGATTGAAGCTGGAATTGGCGGCCGCACTTTTTAGTGGTTATGCATTTATGTGACCTACAGACATTTCTTCGTGTTGACCGAGGATGGCGCCACGACTTGCCACGAAACATTCCGTGGAGTACCGCAAAGCGGGGTGTTGAGCCCGACACTATTCAACCTAGTGATCGTTGGCCTTGTCCGATGCTTGCCGAACAATATCAATCTTTGCTGATGGGATCTGCATGCGGGCGTCTGCTGTAACGCAACTGCAGGTACGAGCAAGGCTACAAAGGGCAGCTACGTTAACATCGTTGTACTTGCAAAAACAGAATTTAGAGCTGTTTTTATAGAAATGCTGCCTTGTTGCATTCACTCGGAACGCAATGATGCCTTACCCTGTAAGTGTCAATGGGCAAGCAATTGCAAACGCACGGAAGGACCGCTTTTTAGGAGTGATTATCAACCGCGACCTACCATGGAGCCCGCACGTTTCATACCTAAAGAGGATGTCAACGACAATAACACACCTCCTCAAATTTCTCGGCGGAAAGTGATGGGGCAGATCGGTGCGGTCAGTCCTGCAGCTTTATAATGCCTTGTTCCTCGGTTTCGCAAGATGCAGCCTCACTAGGCTAGGAAACACAGGTAACACAAACCTGCGTGTACTCCAGGGACTAGAAGCTCAAGCCCTAAGGACGTGTCTCGGACTTCCGAAGTGTGAATCTACAGCAACAACGAATGCCATAGCGTGACATCACCCACTATCAACGTACATCGCCACCGACGCTCTCAGGACGCATATTCGGCACGTTGTCCGACTACTTTCTCACTATATTGCCTGCAGAAAGGCCATATGCAGCTTTCAGTCGTATAATATTGGCCAATCGTACCTCGTTGCCATCGAACTACATGTCTGCAGTGAGACCATCCTCACCTTTGTGGTACTTGCAGAAACCTGAAATACGCCTCACCCCCCCAGGAATGACTGAGAAAGCTAACATGACGTCGTTTGCCCTGAAACAGGCCATATTAGGGCTATTACGCAGTGGCCACGTGCATGTTTACATCGATGGCTCAGTCACACCTAAACGTTCAGTAGCCGTTGTGGTGATCCCAGGCCCCGGAAACTCTGCTGGTTTTTTGTCCACGCGAATTGCAGCGCCATCCATGAGATGGATGCAGAACCAAAATCGCTTTACCTTTTTTTTGTCAATCCTCTCTCACCTTTGTCGTCTCTCTCTCGCCTTCAACTATCTGCGGCGCGGCCCGCGCTCGTCGTCGGCCGTGCTGATAACGGCCAAAACGGCAGAAATTTTTTTCTGGCATTATACGGTCAGTTTTTCACCTCCCGTGCTAGCAGTGTGGTCCCTGTGGTAACCTACCGTTGCACGTTTGTAGGCTTTTTTCCCGCCATGTCTCGCAGCTGTCGCTGCTCGTGTGGGGTTCAGTGGTGTACGAACACATCAAGACGAAGTGAGCCATGCGACTTGAAATTGTACCGCATCCCTAAAGACAACAGGTGAGCACCGTGCTGTTTACTTCCCGGTTTTTATTTGTGATAGTAATTGTGCGCAGCCGCACATGGCTGTCCGGTGAGGCAGCAGTTGGCTGATTTGAAAACACCACAACGATGCAGTAAATCGTTATGCCAACAAGCAGCGAACATAAAGCTCCTGATAAATATAGTACCACCTGTGCGTATCGCAAGGAACACGTGTGTAGGTGTGCGCTTTGCACTTATTTCTGTCTAATTGGCCGCAATCGTTTAAAAATGCATTTCTGAGAATTAAGGTTGATATATCACAACTAGCACTCTGCCGCGATGCGAAACGAGTTCTGTTTTGTATGTTTCAACTGCGATGTTATAATTTATTATCTTCACTGTTCTTCAGTATGGAAGCGTTTTTAACCTACGCTGGAAGGATGGACCTAATTGCTTTGCCCAGACACAAGTCAACAACCACAGATAATGCTCGGTGCACTTCACGGAGGTGGATTTTATGGACGGAGCGAGAAGCAGGCCATGAGAAGCTATTCTGAGCATTGGCCATTCGATCAATTACAATAAATGTTTTTTACATGTGCGTACATGGAACACCATCCGCGTTTTTGTGCATATATAGTGTGTTGCACTGTCTGCTCCAATTCTGGTTTTCGCAAACGAACACAATAAAGTGAATCCAAAGAACTATAATGTTGTAAGTGCAATTATTTTTTAAATATAATTTGGGCACATGCTTGCTTGATACTAATAATGAACGGGACGGCGTGCATAAAAACGCAAAAAGAATCAACTGCGCACAAGCACGCAGCACGAATGCACGAATGGCACGGCCGGACAGGAGAGGAGCGCGGAGCACGCGCTTCGGTCCGGCGGTGCGTCTGATAACGCCCCTCGGCAAAGAAAAAAAGAAAGGAAAAGCAAAGCGCGCCGCGGACAGCTAAAGAAATAAAAAAAAGAGCATTGCGCATGGCATGAGGGGAGGGTGAGGCGAGGCTTGCGAGGAGGCATAGAAAATCAAGAAGGAAAGGAGAAAAGAGCGGAACAACGTGATCATAAAAAAGGGAGAAAAAACGTGCTATAGCGAAAGGGGGAGGGTAAAAAAATCGCGCCGCTTTTCTTTCTTTTTTTCTTTTTTCCGCCACCGTAGTACCGTCATCCATCCGCTAGGGCCTAACTGAAGTGCGCCTTGGCGCTAGCGTCGAATGAGCGTCTGCTATAAAATAACCAATGGGAGGTGTAGGAAGATTCACCCCTCTGGTGATCCCAACAAGATCCGTCAAAGCACAGTTAAGACGTCACACAAATCATTATCGACAGCTACTGTACTGGTAGTGATCCGTGCGGTTCTTCATTTCATTCAGAAGGAACCACCCCAGCCATAGCCAATCTTCGGTGATTCCAAGGCAGCCTTCCAGAGTTTACTTTCAGCACTGCGCCATGGATCACATGAGCAGCGCGTCGCAGTGGTCATACAAGTCCACCATCGAGTAGTTGACGAAGGACACGATATAATATATCAGTGGTTGCCAAGTCACTGTGGCATACGTGGTAATAATCAAGTGGATGCAGCTGCCCGATCTGCCCATGACGGCGTCAGCTGCGTTGCCATTCCTCTTTCAAGCGCCGACGCAGCAAAAAAAGCTTTCCGCGCTTGCGCATAGCCTAACTTTGGTTCAGTTGAATTCATCCGATTTCATGAGTGTATGGCTTCATACCCTGGACCCTAATTTAGAGCTTCGTATGTCGTTCGATATGAATGCACCCTTCTAGTCAGTCTATGGCTTCGAGAGGCATTCACAAGTATGTGCTCCTTTTTGATCGGAATTACCAATAGAACACTTTGTGAAGGGAAACAATGGCACACCTTCTTTACGAGTGCCCTCGTTTCAACCCGCAAGGAGCAGCCTTCTCAGCCATGCTAGACCATCTGGACAAGTTCCCACTAACAAAAAACAACATTCTTAGAAACTGTCCTACATTAGCGCTAGCCGCTAAACTGTCCTACATCAGCGCGAGCCGCTATGATGACACTGTTGCGATATTAAAAAGGCACCGGACTTCCTGACAAATTGTGACTGTACACTGTCACGTAGAAAGTATCAATGGGGCGTCGACACAGTGTAACACTATATAACGCCTTCACAGACTGAGTGACAGCGCCCACAGAAACAGTTCTGTATTGCGTGTGTGCGTTTTTCTTTTCTTTTCGTATTATTTTTCTCTCACCTATCGCACCCCTCTGCCCCTCTCCCAGTACAGAGTAGCCAACTGGAGATAATCTCGGGTTAACCTCCCTGTCTTTTCTATGCCTTTCTCTTTCTCTCTCTCCTTTCTTGAGCTTGTTGCCACTCTTTATCATCTGCGGCAAATCCTTGCAGCTGACGCGCTCAGGGCCCGCTGCAAGAATACCCTTATCTGAAAGTGATTCAAGAAGTAGCGTCGTTGTAAAAAAACTGTAAACACATAAATGAGAACACTCTTGGGTATCTTCGGAGAGCGACAAGACGACATGCTCTCCTATGGTTAGATCAACGGGCCGGTTATTGCCATTTCCTTTGTAAATCTCAACTATAGAAGGTAGCTTGTTGCGGAATCGGCCTGACACCACACCTTGTATCCGCGTTTTATGGGTTTAATTGGCATGTATTGTTTCAACGAAAACCATCTTTTGAAAGGTATTATGCTCTTATATATACTGCTTGGTGACATGAAGGGGTGTAATGCCGTTTGAAACATTTGTTCAAAGCATCGACAAGAGGACGGACATTTCCGAGTCGACCAAAGCCTTCCTGGCTCCTTTTCTTCAGCTCTGAAAGGTCAGTAATGTGAAGACAGTTGAGAATTCCTTGAAACCGCTTAAAAGTCATCACTTTACTTATTTCTTCCACATAAAAAAAATTGTTGCTACTCCAATATCAGTGCATATATTGACGAGCAGACTTACACTCATCCAAATAAGCATCCCTACGAAGGCTTCAAGCTCCTGCTCAGAAACGTTACGCCAGCCCGGCTGATGCTTTAGCGTAGCATACTTGTTCGTCTCTGTGACAAGAACGTCAAGCAATTCTTCAGCGAAGTACAAGCAGAATGACTTTTTTTGAGATCAAAGGAGCTTCAGAGCAGAACAATGGGTTCCATATATTTAGGAAACCAGCTTTCTGGCGGAGCGTCGTCGTCTTCATCCGAAAGATCGCTATTGGCCAACTTACGCATCCTTTTCTTTCTCCCTGGTGTTTTTCGCGAGTACGAACGCTTCCGTTTCGAAGGCGCAGTGCTATCAGAAGGGTTCCCATCATTGGCCTCACCCGCACGCGTTAGCTTCTGGACGAACTGCTCATCGCTTGTGCTGTCTCCGTCGTCTTCACTCAGTTCTGGGTTGTCAGGCAATTCTAATAAGAGGGCAATACTCTCCTCCTGTATGAGGCTGTGGCCTGTAATATGTTTAGTTATGCTTATTAGAATCTGTAGCTCCTAAAGCTATCGGCTCACACTATTTTTCTTTCCCACCGGTAAAGACGTGCAGATGAGAAGGTGACCAGCGACCTGTGGATATACCGGCCAGCACGACTTCGCAACTACAGTCGCCAAGCAGGTAAATCAGTCCGGGAGTGACTTGCGAGCTATGTTGCTTTTGGGAAAGAAAACCTGCGCTTTGAGAAACAATTCATAAGCCATTCCACTTCGTGAAGGTGGATGACCACTGAAGCTGTATAGATGGTATATCTGAATGTGCAACACAGACATACATAAATTCTTTGGTGTCGTTTATTTTTTCACACAAGTTTTTTTCACGCAGTTTATTTTTCACACAAGTTGTTTTGTGGTCGCTATGGTAGACGGCCAAGGCTTTGGCGACGACGATGGACAGGTTTACGAGCGCCTCATGGTCGTTGGCACCTCGGGATCGGTGTAGCACTGTAGCCCTAACCGTTCAAGCATAAACGAGGGCAGCCAATTGCCATCTGGCCGCGATGCGTTCACGTTGAGGCCACCAACGACGACGACTGGAGTTTGATCGTCGTCGGCCGGATCGAGCAGCCATCCAAAGTGGTCGTTCATAAAGTCCTCTACGTCGCGCTTGGAAGAGGCAGGTCGAACGTACATGGTGGCAACGAGCCTCCCGTCAGCGGTCCTTACGGCGCACACGTCGGCACAGCAAGCTGCGCTTTCTAGTTCTTGTGGTCTGGACCTGCGCAGTCATCTCGGTTTCCTTCTTTTGGTCGCCTTCGTCTTTTCCGTCATCGTCGTGGCCGGGATCGCGTCCAACCTTTCATAATCTACACTAACGCGGTAGTGTCTGTACAGGGGCGTGTCGTGCAAAAAGGCCAACCACGCTTTCACGTTGGACTTCTTAACCAGTTCCCTCTTGTATGTCGGCTTCGACAGGAGGCGACGTTTGATAGAGACCTCAATGACGGTGTCGTCGGCTATCTCGAGTGGCAAACGATGCACGGTCTTCTGCACATCGATTTGTATGTTGACCACTTGCCCTTTGAAGCTAAATTGTCCACTGCCGTGCGTGAGTGAATGAACGGAAGGCGCGGCGCAATCAGCCTCTCCTCGACGGTGTTAAGCTTGCGCAAGTGCGGAGGTAAGGCAGAATGCACGTACCCTTTCGTAGAGCTGAAACCAAGCACGTTAACCTTTACGAGAGCGTCCTTGCACGTACTGCACGCTCGAAACCTCGCAACGATCTCCTCGCCGGAAAAGCACCGAGTCAACGCGTCCACCGCCTTGTGCCATCGCTCTTCCGACCGTATCCCGTTGATTTCGGAGAGGTCGTTGTTGAATCACAGCTGATCATCACAAGATCTACAACCCGATGCAAAGTTATGGTCGAGAAAGTCTCCCTTGAACCTCGCGTAGGCACCGTCGAACAATCGCGCGCCTTCGTTGTGGCCAGCATCAACGGCTCTGCGCCGTCTCCTGCGCGCCGCGTCGCGGGCACGTTCTTTTTCTCGCGACGGTGAGTGGGCAGCGCGACGCCGACGATCACATTCAAGCCGCTGCTCTTGGCTTCGTTCTTCGTAAAATCGCTGTTCTGCGGGCGTACAAACCACTCGCGGCCGTACCATGGCGAAGGCGGAGCAAAAGATTTGGAGGACGCTTAAGCTTCGCCTTTAAGAGTGGAACGTGATAGCATTTAAAGATCCCTGAATGCTTGTCAGGCTTCCCAGCAAATGCAGCTTTCTGTTTTCGCCTCTGGGCCCCGCTACCGTTTTACACTGCCGAGGAAGCGAGCGCCTTATATAGATGGGGTTTTCGCAAGTAACCTACCCGAGCGCGCCGCTGTGGTTATGGCAGAAAGGCTGGAAAAGTGGTTTGTGTTTGAGTGTCCTCGTAACAGAATTATGTTTTCTCGTACATTAAAACTGCAATCCGACGCTATCGTGTCTGTAGGTTATAGTTAAGTCGTACTTTAATGATTTTTCTGATGTATTTTAATTAGTTTGAGAAATTCAATTTTCGTTCACTAAGCCCTTGCGCCATGCTGGGGGGACTGTGCGGTCGGGGTGGTTCGGGATGAATTTCTCCGCCGTGGATGCCACGAACACCGATGCTTACGCCGAAGCTGGCGCTGGCACCGACGCCGACGCCGGATTTTCTGCGACAGGGGCCGCTGTGGCGTTAAAATGCGACCGCAATTTAATCTCCTCGAACGTTTGACATTGCGCGCATGCGCGCACATACTATACGGGGAAATACGTTCGAGCAGATGTGGAACGGAGCCAGCTGTGGAAAAGACGACGACGACAAACGCGCGAGCAGCGGCACGAGCGCGTTTGCGCGGTTGTGCTGAGGGGCGCAAACGAGCTGTGGAAGAAGACGACTACGCTCGAGCCATTGCTGATAATGATGACAGTTTTTCTAGCGGACATGCCCTAGCCATTTACAGCTTCACTGGAAAAATAAAAATGGGTGACTTGTGCGGCTTGACCGGTGCGATATCCGTCCGTTTAGCCCTAACAACGGCAGCCAAAAGCAAGCCCGATAAAAGTTTATTGAAAACAGTGAACAGCAAATGAACCACTAGATTTCATTTAATAAACCGGTCAAAGAAGATACTTACGTGGCATGTTAAAGCAGCCTTTGAATTACTTGTTTTTTATTCACACCACAACAGCAGGTACCGAATCGTAATCAAGATGTTTGCAGAAACAAATTGGCTGTCCACGCCACTTGTCAGAATAGAGTAAAAACAAAGTGAAGCTTTCTGAATACTTCGGTGGATGGCCGCATTAGTACAAATGACACCAATTTGAACAGTGTTTTTATTATGGGCTTTTTAAACACGCCCAAGTAGAGGTACATATTTGTAACACTGTAACACACATGGTTAAGTTTGGAAAAGCCAACTATCCCGGCCCGCCACCCTTCCAAAGGTCGTGGTAGCCACAAATGAAATGGTTCGAAACAGCTTCATCCTAATGACCTTAATATTTCATGCAAGAATAAATTGCCACTGGAGGTAAGTTTTTCGATCCTTGATGTGAAAGGCAGTTTTAGTAGAATGACAGACCAAACCAGAAGGAAACGCTGCTGTGTTGCTTCTGTAACAACAGTAAACATTTTCTAAGGTAACGCTAAATACTAAATTCATAGCGTGAGGCAAAGTAAGGTGGACTGTCGTCTACGGCAGATATTTTTTGTTTTCTTGAGCACACTCAAGCTTGCTTCCATAAGCAGCATTGGTAAAACTGTTGCAAACACCATCATTTTACTCGGTAATATATTAGCTGCTTCTTTTGAAGATACACATTCTTCAATAGTTGCCGGTGACAGATAGCGTGGTCTTGCCTCTTCACATAGGTTACTTTAGGGGCTAGATATCCAGTGCACATCGACAATGCGCGATAATATATTTAATGAAGAAACACAAATTTATTTCTAGGTTAGCACTCTAGGTGCATAATAAAATTGATTAAAAACGGTCTTTGCTTTATGTATGTATTGCACTGGAACAATCAGATTAAGATTCTGATTTTACAAATCGTATCATATCAAAATACAGAGGATCTTCTAATATGCATGAAACAGCTATACGGATTCATGTATCTTCAATAATTGAGAAACTGCGAATGAACAAGCCTAAGCTCCCCGTAGGACAGGCTTTTAATTGAACGGTAGTTACAAGTTGCAGTATTCTAAAAAAATGTCCAATAGTCATAGATTTCTCTGAATAACGTTCCTGGGTATCCAGAACTAGCACCCATATGGCCATTAGCAAGTTAGCACAGTGAATGAGAAACGATAGCACATATGCGTTTTCATGTAACAGGTTGGAAAGGTGAACTTAACCCATTATTTAAATGGTTTAATTGTTGAGCTTTCGTCGCAATTCATTATAGTGCGGTGTTTTGATAGTGAAACAAACAGCTAGGAAACCTTGAACTCACGCTCTAGGACAAGGGAAAGTGATCTTATCGCGATAAAGCCCGCATAACTTGGAAATGAAAACGTTGCACAACGTCGAAGGAACACGACATTTCCCAGGCCGCGCAGAGTCGAAAGACAAAAGTGTGCGCGGTAATTTCTAGCATTCCGAAATCTTTTGTTTCACGTCACGTTTCGAAACGCGGCTTGACTCGCTACAACAATCTAATAATGCCGCACTTGGCACACTGCGCGCTATATCTTGCTCACGTACGCGGCCTTATGACACGACTGAGTCACGTAGGCACCATTAAATCGGCGGCCCCCTTATGCGCGTACTGATCGCTTTACCGTGAGAACAGAGTGACTTACACCAGCCACGCGGGCCCTACGTGACAAGAGTCCAGCCAGCGACACATGACTTTCTTTCTCCTTGAACTTGATCGCGCTTGTGAGCTGTTAGATAAAGCTCCGGGTTAGGCGTTGCTTAGTTAAATATCAAGAACGAGGTTAGCCGCGACAAAGGCACCTTTGCCGCGCCGTAACACAAAGATAGCTTGCGTTGTGCTGTTGTATCAAATTACAAGCACGCAAGATATAATCGTACGTTCCTGCTTCTGCTACTAATGACGTTGGGAAGGTGTGGCCGAGGTAGCTTACCACCGCCAATGTAGGCGTCTTGGATTGTGTAGACGACTGCGAGCAGAACTGTAACGGGTGTGCTGCTAGGGTGAAACACGTGTTTACATTATGGCAGTAAGGACGTGGAAAGGCTGGCAATAGCAGTAATAGTAAGCGCCCCAAAGGTACGCATTGCTTTTAAAGGCACTGACAACCTATTTTAAACGAAGCTTTATAGGCTCACTTGTGTCGAGGTTGGTGTGGGGCGAAAACTATCATCATCAGCATTGGCTCGAGCGTCGTCGTCTTCTTCCGCAGCTGGCTGGTTGGCGCAACGTTACTAGATTACCTCTACTAACGGTGGGTCGGCGCCTCTCGGCTTGGGCTCCTGCTCGTGCCCGGAACGCGCTCGTGCCAGAGCTCCCGTGTCGTTGTCTTCTTTCACTGCTGGCTCCGTTGCCGCTTATCATTCCAGCGTACAATTTCACTTCTTTTCTGTCGTCCTAATGCTGTCTTTTCACGGTCCCTGTCGTTCAAGGAGATCTGGCAGTAACCAGAGCGCAGGTCGATGGATGAAAAATAGGTCTCGCCGTGAAGGCAATCCAGAGCGTCATCAATTCGTGGAAGAGGATATACATCCTTCTTGGTGATCTTGATGAGATGTCGATAATCAACGCAAAATCGCCAACTTTTGTCTTTCATTTTAGCTAAGACAACAGGGGAAGCCCATGGGCTCGCGGACGGCTCAATAATGCCTTTTGAAAGCATATTGTCAACCTCTTGTTGAATAACTTGGCACTCGGATGGTGACACGCGATAAGGTCGCCGGTGAATCGGAGGCGTATCGCCAGTATGTATTCTATGTTTGATGAGAGAGGTTTGACCTATGGAACGGCCGTCAAAGTCGAAGATGTCAGAGTATGTGACGAGAAAATGACGGAGGTCGTCTACTTGGGAGGGCAGAAGGTCCGGGGAAATCATCTTTGTGATAGCGCTCTCTACCGACGGAGAAGTGGGCGCGTCAGCGGACAAAATTGCTGACGTAGGATCAGGTGACAGTGATGAAGTCTGGCACTCATCTGATGGTGGCAGGGTGGCCAAAACTATGCCTTGGGGAAGAACTTGAGGACAGAGTCCGAAGTTCAAGAGGGGCAGGCAAGTCTGGTTGGTTGCAACAGTCACAACACTGTGGGAAAAGGATATGTTGTGCGACAAAATGACACTGGTAGATGGAGTAACCACATAGTCACCAGTCCGGTACACAGCGTCAAGGTACAGCGACAATACAGGTGACTATTTGGGGTGGCAAACGAACAAACTCGGCACAAGAGCTGGCTCTGGACTACGTCAGGAGCGTCTAGAGCGTCTAGTGAAGCGGGGAAGTCAAGTTCAACGACTTCAGCCGAGCAGCCAATTACAGCGGAGTGGTCAGTCAAGAAATTGATTCCAAGGATTAGGTCATGAGGGCAGTGGCGAAGAACATGAAACAACACGGAAGTGTGGCGGCCAGCGACGCTCACGCGTGCGGTGCACATTCCAAGCACGGCCGGAGTTCCGCCAAGGTAAATACATCTAGTAGCGAAGCTTCCATAGAAGCCCATACGTTCAAAACATGGTTGCTTATCGACGGTTCATGGGGCTTAGCGCCATCTGTGTGAGGAGGGAACACTTCCGGCGGAAGAAAAATATAATTTGACGTCATATTTGTCAAAAACATAAGTGACGTCATTTAGTTCTCATAGGCGCGAAATTTGTTTCCGGAGGCCTGCCATTAGAGCTATATATTTAAATGCCCCGCCATTCGACTTATGCGCGTTCCGAGTTTTCAGCGCGAAAAGCGATGCCGGAAAAGATCAGCCGTACGGGTGTCGAAATCGCATCGCTGCACAGAACATACTTTCTTTGGAGGCCGACGAACGCTTTGGGCAATTGCGTAGAGTGCTCGTCCTTTCGTCGGACGCCAAGCCCGTCGGCCAGCGCTGTTGCACGAAAACAACTAAAGTAAATAAGTATCTAACGGTCGCAACTCACTACTTTGACTGCACAAGTTAAGAAACAATAAAACTACCCGCGTCACCTAATTCAGACAAACGTCGACATGCAAAACAACGCAACATGTGAGTGGGGCGTATTCTAACAGGTGAACTTTACGAGCGCGCCTTCCACGAACTCCAAGAGTTGCACGGCATTGCAAGTGATAGCGGCGTCAACGCCCACCGCTATCGATGGGCGCTCTGACGGCGGGCCCTGAAGAAAGGTATTTATTCATAATGATCAAGTAAAATACAGTTGTATCTTTTCTCGCCATGCGCATATAAAATGAATTAGGAATTTTATTTTCGTTGAATGAGTCTAACTGCGTCTCCCTTTAATTTAAAAACGCTTTTCTCTTTCCCAGTGTTTATTCCCTCCAAACATAGTTGCGCTCCAATCGCTGCTCCCATAACCACCCTTGGTGATGTCGGTGACAATTGGTTCTGAGCCGCTTTTCGCCCGAAGCTTCGCGACCTATGTGGATCGACCTTGGTTCCACCGTCAGCGACTCGCACAGCGCGGGACTCTGGAGGTGTTATCACTTTGTGTAAGCGTTCACGGAGACCAGCGCTCATGATACAAATATGTGCACCGGTGTCGATAAGGGCAGTAGCGGGTAGGCCATTCACTTATACGGCAAGTTGGTTCTCGTTCTACAAAAAATGTAGAAACACTCGGAAATAACGCAGCACGCATGAGAAGTGATTACGGTCAAACTTAAGAAAAATAAAAACAGGCGAAAGCCCCCGCATTTCTTGTCCTCACAACATTATCAGTAGCGAAATCATGCAGAGGAATGTGGTATGACAAACACTTTCAGTATACCAGTATTTCAGATATGTAATTTTCCCGCGAAATGGTAATGACCATTATTGACATGATGCCAATTGGAATCGTACCTGTTTCTTTGATTCTCTCTGCTGATGTGGGTCGACTTTTGATGTCACATGGTCTAACAATACACTCGCGTTTTCTGCACGAGAACTCTGGAATATTTATATATATATATGCATGCTGGTCTGTAATTTATTACTTCACTGCCTTTAAAACCTATCTAAAGTGTTCGGTACTTGTTTGGTATGCTTGCTATGCTTGGTACTTGTTTGGTGTGCTCGCAAAACAAAGAAAAATATTGTTCTGCGATCTCAATCTTGAGAATTTGTGCTTTTAAAATAGCGGCCCTCATCTTAGGACTATCCACAGACATGTAGCTTGTGCCTGCAAATAATGCAGTGAAAATCTGTGTTTATTTGTGTGACACTCCTATTTGGTGGCATGAATTGCAAAGGAGTGCTGTTGCAAACATCGTGCTAAAGATGCACGATAGAAACATATTACACATACTACAATTATTACAGGCAAGGCAGATCATCATCATCATCATCAGCAGCAGCCTATATTTTATGTCCACTGCAGGACGAAGGCCTCTGCCAGCGATCTCAAATCACCCCTGTCTTGCGCTAGCTGATTACAACTTGCGCCTTCAATAGGGGTCATGAGGGATGTAGTGGCCGAATACTGCACCAGGGAGGCCAATTCCTGTTCTGGTGAGGGAGTGCCTTTGCTTAAGCTTAGTGGGCCTTCCTAATTTGGTTACAGCTGGACAAGTATAGCCCCACTGGCTCTCGGCAATTTTTTTGCCCGTATCAGGCGCCACTCTAAGCCTGAAAATGTAGTGGATTGGAGTGGCAAGGTAGATATATAGTACTGATTCGATACTAGTTCATGCAAAGCTAAAATGTGTAATGCATAGGCCACAATAAGGATGTTAATCTGGGAACTTTATAAACGCTTATGAGAAAGATAACAAATTTAGCAGATGAACTAGAGCTAGCCACCTTTTCGTTGGCAACAGCAGCAGCTACCCCTACCTCGACGCGACCGACCGCGAGGAACAATGAGGATAATTGCATGCGACCGCTATTGTCGTGACAAGCAACTACTAGCGGTAAGACAGCGAATAGAAAGCTGAGGGAGACGCGAGAAAGAACATCTTTACCTAAGAAAACCAGTGATGGGTATCTCCTACAAAAGCGGCCAAAACAAACATTTACGGCTTGGCTTAGGCTCCGGTGAACCTCTCTTAAGCCGCTAATTCATGCCCATTTGTCAAAGGGGGATGACACACATGCACGTTAAAAATACGCATTTGTCTGACCTTAGGACTCTAGAGAGCACCATCGCCGTTGATAAGCACCCGTTGTGGATGTTTGTTAATGCACCCAGTTTGCAAAATGTGCTTCGTGAAGATACGTACTTGAAGTCAGCGCAGAAACGACACAAACGCGAAGAGGACACATACGAGTGCTGTTTAACAACTGAAGTTTATTAAGAGCAACACATACTAAAAAGCACAGTGGCCGTCGTTTTCAGCGCTGATTGCCCATTCTAATTAGCGGAGCTTTCTGCCACAGTGCAATTCTTGACGATATTACGCTGACCGCATGGCTTACAGAGGTTGGCCTGGTGTCGCACGTTTTCCCGTACACACGACGTATGCCTCGTACTTCCGCTGGTGTAATGTTTGACATTTATATGTGCCTACGGAGTTTGCGGCTTTTATGCGAAACCAGCAGTGAGAAAGAACTCAAGTGGTGCACAATGCTGCAATTTCTCTAGATTTTTTTCTAGCCCTACCCCGTGCAGTGGTGGCTATAGCTTCTCATGTCAACATTTTTTGTATTATCTCTTGGATATAGTGATTTAGGGGCCAGTGGCCTGCTTCTAAGCTCACGTACTACAGAAGCCTGTGGCGTAAAGAACGTTCGACATCCGCCACCGTGGATCCACGGATTCCAGCAACGACATACTTCTGCCCTGGTCAGAGCAGCATTCTCGGATTTGAGCATAGTCACTGGCCGAATCCGGAGAAGTTCGCCCTTTGCTGAGTGGCGCCTCGCTGAAAGAAGCGAAGGCCACCAATACGACCACGGTCATCATCATCTTTTACTTCTTTCTCCCTTTCTACTGTATTTATTGCCAGCTACTCATGCATCCAATGTACCTGCATCCAGTAGCGTACCCAGGATCTCTGCCAGGGGGGGGGGGGGGGTTGACAGTTTGCCAATACCATCTAAATGGCACTAATTTTTATTTATTCACGGGAAATTGTCAAAAAATGCGCTTTTTATAAGTGTGCAGACGATTGCGCGTCTTACATCTTAGTTGCAGTACTCAAATGCGCAAGGAAAGAAAAGGGGTTAAACAAAAGAGGGGGGTTAAGTCGGCCTCAGGGGGGGGGGGGGTTACAACCCCCGAAACCCCCCTCCGTCGGTGCGCCACTGCCTGCATCGCTACATTAAAGAACTTAGGATCATAAAATTTATGGCCACTTTATTTATTTGTATTAATTTGCACAATTCTGCAGAAAACAGTGCTGCCCAAGCAGGAGAGGGTTAGATGAGATGGGTTCGCAGCAGTGTTTCAAAAATGTCTTGCGATGTGCATTCAACACTTTCAGGCAGCTGATTCCGCTCTTCGCTCAAAGTGGAAAGAATTATTTCTGAAGGAGTTCGGGGTACGGAAAAAGCATGATTGTACTACTTTGAAATGAAAAATACGCGATGGCCTGCGTGGAGCATGAGAACTTGTGGCATTAGCCAAACCTGTTTCGTTATGGAACATCAAGTGAATAAAATTGGAGCCTGGCGATTTTAAGACGCACGCAGAGCGGATCCAGTGCCAGTTTGTCTAACATACCAGAAACAGATGGTGACATATTGTAATCTGGGAGGCTGTTGTGCTACTCGTTATCAATCATCACTTTTCCATATTTAAATACATGTTAAGCAATCATAACCTGGTTGCACATCTCATACTCATAACATATGCCACTTCAGTAACTATCATATATATTTTAAGCAATTTACAGCTCTGAATTTAGGCCTCTATACAGCCACGTCACATCAACCATTAGTCCATTGAGTACTGAACATTACTGCCTCGGTGTTCTTTGGCCACATTTGGCCCTTGCCACATCAAACACCACATATCATCATCATCATGAGAAGATAAACCGCTCAGCCAGGTGCTGGATTCGCCCCACTTTGCCAATTTCCCTTTTTATTGAATTGAATTGACTTCTGGGGTTTTGTGTGCCAATACCACGATTTGATTATAAGGCACGCTGTAGTGGTAGACTCCCGATTAATTTTGACCACCAGGGGATCTTTAACGTGCCCCCAATGTACAGGAGACGGGTGTTCTTGCATTTCGCCCCCATCAAAATGCGGCCGCCGCGGCCGGAATTTGATCCCTCGACCTCGTGCTTAACAGCGGAACACAATAGCTATACTAAGCCACCGTGGCGGGTAAGTTTCCTTATCTAAGTGTGGGTCCTATGCTATGCAAGCATATTCTAGGCCTGGGCGCACGAGGGAACGATAAGCTTGCAGCTTGAGAGTTGATGTCTACATTAATTTTCTACGTAAAAAGCAAAGTTTAAAATACTTTGTTGCATATGTTATCAACATGGGTGTTCCATCTGAGGGTGCTGTTAACTGTTAAGCCAAATATTTAGGAGAGGTAATAGATTTAAGTTTCAGATCTCCGATGCGATAAGTAGAAAGCAATGGTCTTTGTTTTGTTGTTATCATTGAAACTGTTTTAGATAAAGGTAATCTGCCTTTCTCTTTTCTCGCATCAGCCGGCGAGCTTACAAAGACAGTTCTTAAGTGTGTCCTGGAATTAAGCACTCTTGAGCACAGAATAATTGATAAAATAATCTGGAAGAACTTTCACGTTGATATTTGGGTTCAAAGTTTTACCAATATTATTAACATAGAGACGAAACGATAAGGGTTCTAACTCTGTCCTCTGTGGCCCACCAAACTAAACACACAGGTTTTCAGATCTAAAGCTATGAATTTCACTAAAAAGCTGAAGATTTTCGAAGTAGACCTGAATCCAACGCACTAGATTTTCCTGTAGTCAAAAGAATTTAAGCGTTTCAATTAAGATGGCATGTAGTACATAGTCAAATGTATTTATTAGCTCAAGAAATATTTCGTCAATTTGTAGGCGATCGTCTAAGCACCGGCAAAGTTACGTATGACGGATAACGATCGAGTTGTCTAAAACTTTCTACGAAAAAAAAACCATGCTGGTAATCAACAACAAAACTATTTGCCTCCAGGTGGTAGATATGTGAGTAGCGATAATATGCTCCTAGAGCTTATAAGTCCTTAGTAGGGAAATAGGTCTATAATTACAGCGATCAAGCTTATCGCCTGCTTTAAACACCGGTATTACCTTGGCCGTTAACCAATCTTTGGGTATTGAGCTCTGTTTAAGATATGCATCAAACAATATGAACAGGTATTCGGTAGTAACTTCACGAGTAGCGTCGAATAAAGTTGTTAGGCAACCTATCAGCACCAGCCAATTTTATTACGTCAACATTCTCCATGGAGAATATTGCCTCGCAACTAATTACAACATCGGGTATTGACTATGAAGCAAATGTTGAATGGGTTTTAACAAGGGCACTGAGAATTGAGGTTCGAGGGAAGTATTTATGAAATGTATTGATAGCACGCGCTTAATGGTAGCTGCGCTCGGCGTTTATATGAGTGCGCAGAAACAGACAACAGCCAAACGGAGCGAGCGCGAGCACCACCAACAACAAACGTGACAAGACTGGACTGATCTTGCGCGGTAAGTGAGCGGGCGATCTGACGACATTCTTCGGCATAGGTGGTGGCTTCAGATAGAGGAGTAGATTCTGAAGCGTCGGGGCGATACAAAAGAATCGTGTCCATAAACAAGGATAGTTCGCGACGATAAAGAAGAAAGAAGGGAGAGAATCCCGTGGTAGACTGAGTGGCGTTATTGTAAGCATACGTAAGAAACCGACGGATGCGGTCCCAGTTAGTGTGGTCAGCGTAAACGTACATGGCGAACATGTCGCCGAGAGTACGATTAAAGCGTTCAGTCATACCATTGGCGTGCGGATGATATGCTCTTGTAGTTCTATGGACAATGTTGCATTCGCGGAGGAGGGCTTCTACAGCTTCGGAGAGGAATGAACGACCACGGTCATTCACTAGCTCGCGAAGCGCACCGTGTCGAAGAACAAGGTTGCGTAGGATGGACAAGCCGACTTCAGGTGCTGTGGCCACCAGAAGCGCTGAAATTTCGGGGTAGCGCGTGAGATGGTTCACGGCGACGATAACCCAGCGGTTGCCATCTGGGGTGTACGGTAGAGGGCCGTACAAATCATTGCCGATACGGTCGAAAGGCCGGGAGGGACAAGGCAAAGATTGGAGCGGCCCTGTAATCTTGTTAGGCGGGCTTTTGCGGCGTTGGCACTAAAAGCACGAGTGGACGTGCTGCCGAACGAAGCGGTACGTTCCGCGACAGTAGTATCGAAGCCGGAGGCGTGCATAGGTCTTTAGTACACCGGCATGGGCGCATTGCGGATCCGCATGAAAAGATGCACAGATGTCGGAACGTAAATGGCGAGGAATCACTAGCAACCATTAATGGCCATCAGATAGGTAGTTGCGGTGGTAGAGAAGCCCATCGCGGATGGCAAAGTGACGAGCAGCGCGCCGAAGCGAGCGGTCGGTGGTACGTGGTGACGGCTGAAATAAATACTCCAGAAGAGAGGATATCCAAGGATCCCAGCGTTGTTCAGCTGGCATGTCCGAGTATGTAAGATACGAAGAATCGTAACTGGAGACAGACGCAGCACCATTCTCACCGGGCAGTGGAGAGCGCGAAAGAGCATCGGCATCCAAATGCTTACGGCCTGACCGGTAGACAACACGGATGTCATAGTCCTGCAGACGAAGCGCCCAATGACCTAGGCGACCAGAGGGGTCCTTTAACGGCGAAAACCAACACAGGGCGTGGTGATCAGTCACGACGTCAAATGGACGGCCTTCAGAAGGCATTCTATTGCAAGGCATTCTTTTTCGGTGACCTAATAGTTCGTTTCCACTTTGGTGAGAGTGCGACTGGCGTAAGAGACGACGTACTCGTCGAAGCCAGACTTATGCTGGGCAAGGATAGCGCCAAGGCCTACTAAACTAGCATCCGTGTGGATTTCTATGGGAGCGTCCGGGTCAAATAGGGGGTGATATTGTCACAGACCCCGTGAACGAGGCGCAGACGCCGGACCAAATTCCAAAGCCGATTTAACAGCTTCCGAAAATAATCCCACGAAAGCAAGGAAAATTAAGAATGGGCCCTCTGGTGCACCAGCGAACGCCGGTTGCTGTCCGAAGACCGAGTCAGAGCCCAGAGTTGTCGAACCACAACAAAATATATTCTCCACACAAGGCAGTTACACACACACTTGCACACTTATAGGCTAGACACAACACAATACAAATCAGATGGGTATTAACAAACACAAGAAAATAATTCACAAGCACTAAGAGTCCAACACGTAAACTACAAGATGAATAGGGACACTAAGTGTCCAATCGTATTCACTGTGCTGGTCCTGGAGTCAGACGATCTCGGCGTAGCTCGGGGCCAATCTCGAAGGAATTTCTTCCGGAAATGCAGACGCTCGATGAACTCGTTGACTAGCTTGCCGGGGAATCCCCTTCTTCCGCAGACGCCCGGTCTTCACGTTACATCCCTTCACCGGTGTGGACTGAACTCTACTCCACTCAAGATTCTCACACGGCGGTTATATAGCTTCCACAGGCGTTCTCGAACTTTCCTATCGGAGTCGTGATCTCGTAGCATGGCCAAAGCTTGGGAACCTCCTATTCTTTTTTCGTACCTTCGACCGCCGCCGTCGGAGCGTTGTCGAGGGAGGTTGATTACTCATCCCGTTGGCGCACGCTCACGCTGTAGCAATCTTTCTCGACTCGCCGGGTGAGACGTTGTCTCGGCGCACGCGTGTGCTCTCTCGCTCTCCGGTCGCTTCGTCGATGCTCTTCTAGACGTCTAGGCGCCGTTGTTTGAGTTGCTGTTTGAGGCGTATGTGCTATCAACCTCTGTTGAAGTTGCCGCGGGGCAGGCGTGTTCTTTCGCTGGCGTGCGTGACACGCGACGCGCGCTTGGATTACGCGCTCTTTTGTGACAGATATCAAAAGATGGCGTAATGTGGCGAACGCGTCTTCGCAAGCTGTAGACCATGCTGAGATGGCTTGGCTGTTGGCAAGCAGCTGCGTTAAGGGGGCGATTATAGACGCGAAATTACGCACGAATCAGCGAAAGTACAAACACGCGCCGATAAAGCTACGGAGTTCTTTCAGCGTATATGGCCTGGTGAACTCGGCGACGGCGCGAAACTTGGCAGGGTCGGGAGGGACACCATCCTTGGTGACAACATGGCCTAAGATGGTAAGTCGGCGGGCGGAAAAGTGGCACTTCTTCAAGTTAAGCTGCAATCCAGCGTCTGAAAGGCAAGTCAGGGCGCTTGCGAGGCGGTTCAAATGGGAGGCAAAGTCCTTCCAAAAGGCTATGACGTCCTCCAGGTAGCAAAGACATGTGTGCCATGTGAGACCTCTGAGAATGTTGTCCATCAGACGTTCGAAGGTGGAAGGCGCATTACAAAGGCGGAATAGTATCACGTTAAACTCATATAAACCGTCTGAGGTTACAAACGCAGTCTTGGGATGGTCAGTTTCATTCATAGGGACCTGCCAGTACCCAGATCAAAGGTCCAAAGAGGAGAAGAATGTTACTCCTTGCAAGCAATCTAAATCGTCGTCCATTCTGGGCAGCGGATAACCACCTTTTCGTGTGATCTTAAGGCGCCTATAATCAACGCAAAATCTAATGCTACCGTCCTTTTAGGGGCGAAGCTTCTTAGGGTGTGGGTCTGTCCCTCCGCTGTAGTATGTAGCAGTAGTAGTAGTCGTCGTCGTAGTAGGTAGCCACGTCTACATTTATGAAAAAAAAATTCCGAATAGTTGTGTCCGTAGCGCGGAATCGAACCAGGGACCCCTCGCTTCCGAACGCGCGGCGCTAGCCACTACGCCACGAAGCGCACATGGACACCCGCACCACGATGACAATAAATACCCAACAGTTAACGAAAGACTGCGCGTTTCTAAGGCGTTTGTGCTAGCGCGTTACCGCCCGTGTAAGAAGCTGGTGTAAGACGCTGTGGCCTCTCCGCCTTACCCCCGTATTCATAAACGCTCCACGACTTGAACTTGACTTGGCACTGCCTTGGGCAGCACGTTCGAAACGCGTTGAAGGCGGTGGCAAGTCAGGTTCAATTAAAGGAGCGTTTATGGATACGGGGGTTATACTCTCTCAGCAGTCATGTGATGGCGTCGACAAACGCGGTGCACGTTCCGGCATGTGTAAACGGCTGCGTAAGACGCTGCGGCCTCTCCCCCTTACTAGAGAGTACTGCACCTTTCTAACGCGTTTGTGCTAGCGTCCCCTTAAGCGGGAGATGGTGCAATTATAATGAAGGGCGCTGTTATAAAATAGGAATGACGTCACATATGGCACGTGTCATTGGTGGAAGTTAATCGTTCGATTTAGTGCGGCGAGACTGGGCGAATTACACGGAAGATTCACGGTTTACCGATGACTCCCTCCGGAGCTTCGCCCACTCATCATCATTCACCCCGTGGATATGCGGTGTTTTTTTCTTCACCAGCACTACTGGGGAGGCCCAAGGGCTGTGTGAGGACTGTATTACGCCACGATGAAGCATGTCGTTTACTTGTTCGTCGATGACACGACGTTCATCGTGAGAAACTCGGTATGGACGCTGGCGCAGGGGTGCATGGCTGCCGATGTCAATGTGGTGAACGATGGCGGATGTGCGGCTCAAGGAAGACTGCTTATGATCGAACGACGTCCGAAAGCGGGTGAGCAGCTCTAAGAGTTGGGTACGCTGGGCAGGCGGGAGTGTAGAATTACAGTGGCTAGAATAGCCACTGTAATTCTACACTCCCGCCTACAGTGGCTAGAATAGCCACTGTAGTAGAATTAATGGACGGAAGGAATGCCTCTAAGCAGGACGAATCGGCGGTGGTAGCAGGGGTAATGCTGTCGGCGAGAAGACCTATCGTGTCGTCAGGCAGTTGAGTAGAGTATGCGGAATCAATATCCTTCAAGCCGACCTATACATTTACCACAGAATAACGTGGCTGGGGAAGGGAACCGATTCATGACATAAATGGCGCTGCAAGAGTTTTCCACCGTGAGTACTGCAAAAGGGAGGAGGAAGTTCTTGCGAGAGGTGAAGGCTTCGGAGGGCGCAAACAGGTCGGTGGAAGAGGAAGCAGAGCTGCAAGAAAGTGGCACAAAAACAAAGGAGGGATGTCAGTGTCCGTGGCGAACTACTCGAGAAGAAGATGGCTTGTCAGATGCCGCGTCACACATCGGCGACAACTCAAGTTCGGCACGCGCACAGTCAACAACGGCATGGTTAGTAGCGAGGAAGTTCCAACCCAAAATAACGTCGTGAGAACATGGCGAAAAAAACGACAAGTTCGACTACGTACAAAATGCCCTGAATGACAAGACGAGCTGTGCATGCCACTGAAGGTTGAGTGTGGTGCGCGGTTGTGGCACGCAGGGAGGCGTCGGAAAGCGGTATCGTTATTTTTTTTAACTTGCGGCACAGTTGTCCACTAAGAACAAACACAGCAGCTCCAGTATCGACGAGTGCTTGCACAGAAACACCTTCGATATTCACGGTTATTTCGTTCGCAGGTAGAAATCGAGGCCTTGAAGTTGCCGACACGAGTGCAGTTCATGCCTCCGGAAATGCGAGGGCTAGTTTTCCGCTTGGACTGTTGGGGGGTGACGAAACATTGGGGAAAGTGAACCGTGACGTGGTGGGGGCGACCGACGTGTGTCGTAGCCAAGGCGATTCGGTGAGCAGGTGTCCATCGTTGAGTGGGAGGAGATCGGGTGCGTTGGCTCAGAACGAAAGTAGTCCTGATTATCTTCGCCCGCACTAGGACGGAAGTCACGACGATGACAGAAACGTGCGACATGGCCAGGTAGTCAACAGAAGTAGCAAATAGGCCTGTTGTCCGGGGTGCGCCAAGGATTAGTGGACGGCAGTGAGGGACGGCCAAAAAGGTGGCAGGTTCGGGTGAACAGGAGCACGCGCAGCGTAGAAGGCATTTGCTGGTCGACCAGGATTCGGGCTGAGTGGCATTGCTGGTTACTGTCTGCGTGCGACTTCAACGTAGGTCAGAGGAGCGGTAACAGGCGGATGCTGGAAGGTAGTTGGTAGCGTCTGAGAAATTCATTCCTCTATGGCCTGTCGTAGCGTCGGAGCAAGCCCCTGCGCTGAGGCGGGGACGCAGGGAACAAGGGACAATTGCCGTGCCACTTCCTCTCGGACTAACTGCTGGATCTGCTGCATTAACATTGTGGTGTCAGTAGAAACGGCGCTTACATTGAATGCCGACATGTCAGCCGGGACAGAGCTCGGGAGTCGTGTAGAAGTGCGCTGTTTCCGCAACTGGTCATAGCTCGGACAATACAGAACCACGTCTGTGACAGTTTGGGGATTTTTGGCAATGAGCAATTGGTAAGGGTCGTCCTCGATCCCCTTCATGATGTGTGTGATTTTATCAGCTTTGGACATAGGAGGCTTGGTGCGACAGCAGAGGTCTACAATATCCTCAACGTAGGACGTGAAGTTCTCACCGGATTGCTGGGTGCGACCACGTAAGCATTGTTCCGCGCGGAGCTTGCGAACAGCGGGACGGCCGAATACTTCCGCGAAACTCGTTTTAAAGGATGACCAATTGGCAATATCAGCTTCGTGGTTGTGGAACCCCAGCTTGGCCGGTATTTTGTAGCGATGCCTTTAAAGTAATAATGCCTTTTCGCGCTTCTCGGGCTTTGTCAGTGGTCAGAGCGACGGTCCGCTCACGATATCAACGTTGATAACGCGAGCGGAGCGTCGCTCTGACCACTGACAAAGCGCGATAAGCGCGAAAAGGCATTATTACTTTAAAGGCATCGTTACAAAATACCGGCCTGAGCTATGCCCGCCAGGTAAAAGTAGACATTGCTGAGCTTGTCACCGTCATCCTACTTCTTGTGGCTCACACGAAGTGAGCCAGTCCGCAATGTCGTGCTCGTCGGTGCCGTTGAAAATGACAGGGTCTCGCTGTCGTGGTACGTCGAGCAGGCGCCCACCGGTGGTGCGGGAGCACCTTGCTTGGGCACGTCGTTAGACATTGCCGAGGCTGGGGGTAGAGTCTGGGTACAGAGTTTCAGGATGAAAAGGGAACCAGCGCGCTCCACTAATTGATAGTACACGTTAAATGGCGTAGATATGACTGCGCAGAAACAGGCAGCGGCCAAACGGAGCGAGCGCGAGCACCACCAACAACAAACGTCTTCTTCGTCTGCTGCTGGCGCCCGCATTTGTCACTACAGTATTAATAAATTCATTAAAGATATCAGCGAGATTGGAGCTTAATCTGTCATTTATTTTCATCTGCTCAACACATCGTTTCTGGTCGGCCAGGAAGCCCCAAAACTTATCTCGCCAGTTTTATGCGCGAGCATTCTTTCGGTACTTCAGCGACTTTCCGGGGCTGTCCATGTATATAACCATTTTCTCGCCTGCCTGCGTAACTGGATAGTCCATGATCGAATGGTTAGCGCACAGGGAAGCTGGGCTGAGCTAACAGGGTTCGCATCGGACCAACTTCGGTCATTGAGTATCTGCTATTGTATACGTACATACGTGCCGCTCTTCAAAAAACCTCGTTCACGTCGACATTGGTCTCTGTAGAGGCGGGACTGGGTAAGTGCTGCTGTTCGCAGAAACACTTTGACGCCTACCTAGAGTAGTGGTTATGCGCCAGTCACTCTAAGCTGGCCTCTAATGAACCTATTGGATGCCAACTTCGCTCACTGGCCATGTGCCAGTAGGTGTGTACCGCTCTTCAATGAATGTCATCAACATCATCCTCAACCTATATTTATGTCCACTGCAGGACGAAGGCCTCTCCCTGCGATCTCCAATTACCCCTGTCTTGCGCTAGCTGGGATGCTATGCCGGATGCGCCGGGTTTCTCGTTCGAGCGAGTTTTACCCGAGTTCGTAGGCATCACCTTCAGCAGCCACTTTTGCAGGCCTTGTCAACCACGTGGTTATCAACTTCATACACTTCGGAGCATGTGTATGACACGAGTTCGTCCATGTAAGTACATATGCTGGGGTGCGCACGTATGCTGCGGTGCTGTGCAGGATGCGCACCCCAGCATACGTGCTTGCTCGATTGCAGTCAGTGAACGGAGATAGCAAAGAACGCGCAATAACAGCAGGTAAAAAGAAATGTCAAGATAAAGCCGCGTATGAAAACATGAGCGCACTCTGCGCCACACAGGGCTTCCGCGTGTTTCAAGCACAGATGACGGCGCAACCAAACGCACCAGCGCCGCGTATTGTTATCAACGTATTAGCTCAATTTAACAATACCGTGACTGCCCTGCTATCTATCTGCACACTTGCCGTGAGCCGCTTGACACGCTTTTCTATTCGTAGGTGGAACAAATAACAAAACACTAAATTCAGTAACCGGAACAAATCCCTGGGGTGCTATGCAGGATGCGACAAGTTTCTCGTTCGCACGAGTTTCACCCGAGTTTGCTCCATGGCAGTCACTGCAAGGACATAGCCGGGAACGTGCAATAACAGCAGGCAAAAAGAAATGCCGAGATAAAGCCGCGTATGACAACATGAGTGCACCCTGCGCGGCACAGTAGTAAACAACTTTATTGAGGTCCTGAGAAGCTAGGCAGGGGGCCTGCTAGCCGTTGGCTAGTCCCATGTCGGAACAGAGAGGCCCTGCCTTGTTACGTATTCGGCGGCTCGACGCCGAGAGCGGCAGGACGACCGGCCCAAGGAACAGACGACCCACGCAGTGCCAGGAAGACAATCCAGTTTATTCTTTCAGCGACGCGCTTTTTGTGCGCTACGTAGCCAATCAGGGTGTGGCAAAAATAAAAAGAAAAGATATCGCTGCAAGCGGGGCAATCTTATCTGCAGGCCCCAACGTACAGTGCGACCAGCACCGCGAATGTTACAGCCTCTCCTCTCCGCTCGTTCACGGGCCCTCTGGACAGCCAGCAGTTGGACGTCTTGTCTGGGATCTGTGATAGCCTTCGTCCAGTCTTATTATTGGTTAAAATCGTGTAACACAGGGCACTGCCAGATCATGTGATTTAATGAGCGAAATTCAGTGCCACAATCTGGGTAGAATGGATCAATGTCGGGGTGAAGCTTTTTCAGGAAGCCCCTAGAGGGGTAGGACCCCGTCTGGAGCATGCGGAGCGTGCTAGATTGCACGGCACAGTGCTTCCGCGCTTCACGCACAGATGACTGCGCAACAAAATGCGCCAGCGCCGCGTATTGTTGTCAACGTATTATCGCAATTTTAGAAATGCCGTCACTGTCCCGCTGTCTATCTGTACACTTGCCGTGAGCCGCTTGCCACACCTTTCTCGGGCGCGTCATCGGCGTGCCTCCTCTTTCGAGCATTATCTTTCTATCCTCCGTCGAATGCGAACGGGGCACATGCGGTGCATCCTAGCACCTACACTTTCCCTCAATCGAATACTTTAAAATACAACAAATAAAATTACAAAACCTCTGTTTCTTAATGTACCGGTTTAAGTTTTGAATGCTATAAATTTGTGATGACAAACGGAGATAGAGCGAATTATTAAATTTTGCACTTTTTTGCCGCGAATGGCGACAGTGATGCGAAACCTTACAAGCGGATACGTTCTCGAGGGTCGCACGCACGAGGGAGTTCATACGGTGAGCAGTCACCAGGGGTGCTGCAATGCTATGTTCGCTTAAGTCAGTCATGACAATTATCTGTACATTCCCTGTCTATTAGGGAAATGGCAACGCAGCGCTGCGGCCTGGCTGTTCACCGCAGGTGTTTCACTGAGGCGGCTATTAAGGCTGCCACTTTACCAACTGAAGCGACACTCTAGCCATAGAGACGGGAGCAACTGCTGTCGCTGCAAAGTGGCTGTGCGGTATTCTAGGGTCCGTAGTGACGCAGCACAGTGAAAAGGTGCCAGTTTATCTGCGTGCGCGAAGCGTCCATGATGCATTGCGATGAACAGCGTGTTTCCCAGCGACACAATTCATCGCTTGTTATCGCTTGCCCACTGAAGGTGCCCTCCATGCGCATTTACGCAGAATTGAGTGTGTCGTGCACTCCAATGTGCTTACTGATTGCCTCTGCTGCTGAGCTAACAGCGATCGCAGATGGATATCGTAACGATAGCGCAGCACTTGCATTTTGGCGGGTGAAGGCTCTTGTGTGTAGTTAGGAAATTAGACTTCGGACGAAGGAAGGTGTTCAAGTGTTTAGTGTGCAGTGCTTGTGATGAAAAACTGGCATCGCACTGGGTCTAGAAAAGCGAGCGATTCTCAACGCTGACCGTATTTGCGACACTGCGGCTCCGATACATCACCGATGATGGAGCAGCCATCTCGAACAACAAATGCGATATGTTGTCGTTGGAAAACACTGCTCATGGCTCAGAATCATCGTCCGACCATGGCGCCACGACGCCTTGCAAGCAGCTACAGTGGCGTGCCAATAATTATTTCCTATGCGCTACATCGCCACAATGTAAGCAATGAAACAGTGTTGGGGGCCATGACAGCGGAAGAAGATATATGCATAAGCCAGCGAAAGTCGACGCTTTGTTTTTGATAGTGGAGCTCAGTACATCACCGATAACAGTGCGTTTTGCGGTTTTATTTCGCCGGTCAAGATTGTTGATGCCTCTCAGTACCGCACCACGTCGCTGTTGCCGAAAAATAAGTCGGGCGTGGCCCAAACGTGGTGGGCGCGCACAAGTTACATGCCTCGCGGGGGCGTGACCTATGGTTTTGATTGACAGGCGAACTCGTGCGAAACTCGTACATCGCGAAACCCCCTCGAGTTGAACTCCGGAAAACGGTGGCGGCAGCAGCAGCCTCTGTCATCGCATCCAGAGGCAGCAAGCGTCAATATGACCGTCTGGACCCGGTCACCTACAACCGACGTAGAGTTTCAGCGTCATTTTGCCTTTCCAAGCGTCAGTGCGCTGGCTGTGTGACGAGTTAGGCGAAGGCTCTCGTCTTCGCTTATGCTTTCCGAGCACAGACTAGTGTGAGAAGGCTGCGGAGGAAAAGTTCGTGCGATCGCTTCGGCTCTCTCCGGCTTCATAGCGCTGTTCGTCCACCGAGCTCCAGCCCACGCCAGGCCCGGCGGCGTCACCGGAGTAATGGGGCACATGCGAGCACCTGGGGTTCAACCCGGACCAACCACCTGCGAAGGCGAAGTGGTCACATTATATAGGAACACTTAGAATGGACGCGGGCTGCCTTCCGGTGCAACAGGTGCCGTAAGCAGCTTTCGCACTTACACAGTACCGCTGCACTGCACGGGCAGAGAGCCAAAGGAAGTTACTTCAACGCAGACCGCCTCGGCTGTTCGAACGACCACCTCTCCAGGCGGCAAATGATTTGGCTCACGTACTGCGTGAGCAAAAGCATAGACATTGGCTGTTGAAGGATATGACCGGCGACTTGTTTCCTCTAGCGGAGACGCCATCGCTGACTGGAAGAACTACCTCCGTGAAGTCGCGAGAGACGAGTTGCTGGCGCGACCTCCACTCGGTGGCCCCGGGAGGATAGCGCAAATTGACGAGAGCCTTCTTCGCGGTGAGCAAAAGTACAATCGAGGCCGCCTAATTATGGGCGACAACGTTCCGCCGAGCCGTCAAAATTACGGCAGTGTTAAAGATGGTGACTCATGGGTCTTCGGCATTGTCTGCGCGACCAAAGGGGACCTGCGAGGTTTCAAGCTCGACCGACGAAAAGCGGCGAGCTAGCACCATTATTTCAGCAATGTTCAACCGGGGACCATTATTCATAGTGACGAATTGACAGCATACCAATGTATCCGAAATGTAGTAGATGCTGACGGGGCTATGCAT